>NC_056735.1:205374441-205376941 GCF_019279795.1 Protopterus annectens
AAAATCCCAGGGGTGAATTTGCGATTTCCCATCCACGCGTCCAGATTTCGCTTGAAGAGGGTCAGCGAGGGGCTATGTCTAACATGAATTGGGATTCTATTCCAGAGTGAGGGTAGCCTCTGGGAAATGAATCTGTCCCTCCAGCATGTCCTATTTATTTTTGTGCTGAGGTTTAAGTCCCTGGAACGTGTAGCTCTCAGGGACTTGGATTTTTTGAGGTGGAGCATGTCCATTAATTCTGGGTTTGACATGGCTTTGTATTTCAGGCATAGATTGCCTCTGAGTACGCGGTAAGCAACTGAGTAGAGCTGAAGTTTCTTTAGTCGAGCTGCATAGGACATCTGTTTGTAGCCCATGATCCTCTTGGTGAGGTACTTTTGGGGTCTCTCCATTTGCTGCAGGTGTCGGGTAAGGTACATCCCAAAAGGGGCATTGTATTAAATTATGGGCCAGATGAGTGACGAGTAGAGGGGCACAATGACCTCTCTTGATCTAGATGTGAACCCTTTCGTGATAAGATGGGCTATATAGAAGGTCTTTCTAACCACTTTGGCAACGTGATTATCAAAGGAGAGATTACTATCTACGTTGGTCCCCAAATCTCTAATTACTTCTTCCGTACTTAAAGGATTACCACCTATGTGGTAATTTGTGGGCACCTTGTTTTTCCCATAGGAGATGTCTATGCACTTTTTAGCATTTAGCTTGAGGCCATGGCTCTGGCACCAAGCATCCGTCTCTGTGAGACCCTTTTGGAGGATGCTTGTGTCAGCTGGAGATTTGATTATGGCCCCGAGTTTGCAGTCATCTGCGAACTTTGTCAGCCATAATCCCCCCGTGTTAGCCTGAACCTCAGAGAAGTATATACCGAACAAGAGAGGTCTCAGAACTGAGCCCTGTGGGACGCCACTTGTAACTGGTTTGGATTCAGACATGGCACCTGTGATTCTGACCATGTTGGTTCTATCTCTGAGACAGTTTGCAACCCATCTTGTGATATAGGGCTTGATATTTAAGCTGGTAAGCTTATTTATGATGCCCGAGTGGGGTATTGTGTCGAACACCTTTGCGAGGTCCAGGTAGGCTGTGTGGACTACCTTGTCCTCATCTATGGCTTTGGTAACTGTTTCAAAGAAATCAACTAGGTTTAAGAGGCAAGATCTGCCCTTAACAAAGCCGAATTGGGTAGGGTCCAGTGTCTGGAGGCTCCCAATGTCTTTATGAGTTCCATGATAATATGCTGCATAGCTTTACAGACCAGACTAGTCAGGCTTATGGGGCGATAGTTCCCTGGGTCCGTTGTGGCACCACCTTTGTGGAGTGGGACCACTGAAGCTGTACACCATTCTTTGGGTACATATCCTGTAGTAAGGCTAAGTTTGAACAGTGACTTAATGTGAGGGTTCAGTTCTTCTTGGAGCTCGTGTAAGACACAGCCTGGGACACTGTCCGGTCCCATAGATACTGTGTTTTTTGCTTTGGAGAGGGCAGCTTTCACCTATGCATCTGTGATGTCAGGGAGTTTACATTCAGTTGGGATAGGCATTTGCTCCTTTGGGGGGGGGCGTTTGCGCTAAATCTGTCTGCCAGGATGTTGGCTATGTCTGTAGGTTCGGTATATTTTGTACCATTATGCAACAATTCAGAGCATATCTGGGAGTTTCCACCCATATTCCTGACATAACTAAAGAAGGCCTTGTGATTATCTTTAGTGTCTAGGGCAATTTTTCTTTCGAAACTGGCCTTTGATGATTTTATGAGGGATCAAAGTTTCTTGCTAATACTAATCAGAGATGCCTTTCCTTTTTGGGATTTTGCTCTGTTGTAGTAGCTTCCTCCTTCTGTTGTATAGCTTATTTATGGCCGGGGTCCTCCAGACCAGTCTCCTGTTTTTGGAGGAGTGAGTCTTGGTTTTATTTGGGATAGCACGATCCATGTATTCCTGCAGGTGCTCATAGAATGCAGTTGTAAAGGATTCTGCGGATTGGGCTGTATTATCCTCTGGCCCGGGGGCTGTGAAGGATTCCACCTCAGTCTTGAGAAGTGCAAAGTTGGCTTTTGAGAAATTCTTTACAGTGATTTCCTTGGCTGGGGGTGGGGACTGGATATGGATGTCCAGGGAAATTTGTTTATGGTCTGATCTTACCAATGAGGGGTTTACCTCTGGTGTGGAACATAGAGTCCCCATGTTGGTGATGACCAGGTCCAATATGTTGTTCCCTCTTGTGGGAGTGGTGACCAGTTGTTCCATTGCGTTAGAGTTTATAAATTCAAGGAACCGTTGGGCAAGGGTGTTTGGGCTTGAGTAGTTTTCCCAGTCAATGTTTGGGTAGTTGAAGTCACCCAATAACATAGTGTTTGGAGACCTTCATATTCTCCAGTGTACTCAGGAATGCCAAGTGGGGTTCCTGTAATAGGGAGGGTGTTCTGTAGCAGGCTACAAACTGAAAGGCAGTTTTGCCCGCTGTTAGTTGCACATGGATGGTTTCCGATGCTTCGT
>NC_056735.1:205379441-205401941 GCF_019279795.1 Protopterus annectens
TCTAGTATAAACCTATGAATCTACTAGTTATGTACAAAACATGGCACAACAATACACTGAATGCATCATTCATACTTATTTCTTCCTGCAACATATATTCCAAATTCAAGAATTGACATAAATAATGAAAGGTAGTTTAAATGGTAATCTCCCAGTGAAGTACCTCGCGGGCGGTTTCACGCAGCTTTGGGCGGGGGTGGGCGTAGCTGAAATGATTGTCAGTTGTCCATCCGGAAATGTACGGAAGCAATACGCAGTCACAAGCAAGTGACAGTTCTGCAGCGTGTCAATGTTTGATGGTTAGCACCTTATTAGCAGTACCTACAAATACGACTGCATGTGTTACCGGGGACGGTGATAGAGTCCGATGAATGGGCTGCCTACCAGGGTTACCACCTGTCCCACTTTGGGCAGTTGTGTCCTGCAAAAAAATTGAAAAACTGGCAAATGTCCTGAGATTTGGGACAAAATTATTTCCTATATTTTTTTGTAATAGTTGCATAACACAGTTATAAGAAACAGAATAAGCAATTAAAATGCTACAAGAATAAGCTATCATTTAGGCAAAAAAGTGAAGTTTTCTCCTTTTTACTGGCCGTGGGTATGTTTCACCCTGCAAAATCTGACGCTTGTGCAGGCCACAATAGTAAGTTGATCAGAAAAGAGGGTATTACCGTCTGCGACAGCAGCATAACACTATTGAAATTATAAATCCCAGCAATTTATTAGTCCGACCCCACAAGAGACAGATGCTTTAGCACTAGCAACGGAACCCTTTTGGAGGCAGGCAAACTACAAGAATACATAAAAGTTCCTTTTTAAACTGCTTTTGCAAGAACTACAAAACATATCAGCTCGCCTGCCGGTAACAGGTCAAAAACTTATTTCTCTTCCAGAGGCTTACGTCTCACACACTTCTTATTCCATGGTCCTACCCCTGATCCACTTCGATTAATTGTCTACACAGACTGTGTGCGGTACAGACAAGGAGTACCTCGCGAAGACCCTCAATCGGATATGTTTTTTTCAACAATTACATTAAATAACTGCGTTTATTTCGAATACAATTGAATGCAGCGTTCGAAATAAATGTGACAGCAGACAGCTGTCAGGGTTACTAGGAGGCGGGCTTTGCTACTGTGTTTTTCAACAATTACATGACATTAAAGTCTAGGAGGCGTGTCCGGGGCGGGCTTTGCTACTGCGCATCCTGCGAGGTACTTCACTGGGAGATTACCGTTTAAATAACCTCATACATAAAAACTTACAACTAACCTGTAGCATCCTTCACTAGGCTTGTAAGCATGTGCCAGAATGCCTCACTGAAGCCATCCATGTTCTTGTGTGAAGTGAACCATTGTTTGCTTTGAGACAGCAACAAAACCTACCCAGTATCTGAGCAATAAAACATGGTCATAATCACTTTCACATGCAGCACCAGGAGGTAAAGTGACAACTCTGGTTTGACAATCCCTCAACAAAACTAATTCTGAACTTATTGTCACTAGCCACAAAAGGAAAAGACAATAAATATCGTATAAAACTACACAACTAATAAGCCACACTAACTCCGTCAAAAATTAATGGATCTTCTTAGTAGGGCTAATATCCTGCAGAGCAAAGCAAAAAGAACACGGTAAACCTCCGAGAAAACCATACTACCAAGCAATCAGTGAAAAAATAGCCAGTTAGCAATGGTGATAACACTCCTCCATTAACACAAACACACAGTGAAAGTACTGCACACTTATAGTGCAGGAAAACTAGCAACCTGTAAAGAATTAAACCTATAATACCAAGCTTTACACTATATAAACCATGCAACATGGAAACAAGAAGTACATGACATACTGCCAGCTTAAATTTTTCCAGTAATGAAAACAAATATGAGATGTCATCAAACCACACACTTTAAATCTGAATCTCCCAAACATAGAACTGTTCACTTACCTGTAATGTACAAGTGTGTAGTCTAAACAAGTCCCCATTAATTCTTCTGGCAGCCATCTCCTACAATATTGACTGCTTCTCCAGACGCCATTATCTGCAAAACTAACTTCAAAATTCAAGTCACCTATAGCAAATAGTGACAGTCATTTATAATCCCACTGTCACCAACCAGAAATAATAAAATTCTTAAAAAAAAAACAGTATTAATTTAATAAGAAATGCTGCACTAACCTCTTGTCCAACTTTCCCTTATGACTGTGAGTTCCACAACTAAGCAGAATTCTATAGAAAGTGACAGCATACCCACCCCCCAAAAAATGAAGCCAAGCCTTGTCTGTCCACATGATACACCTAGACAATATCTGACTTTACTACTTTGTAATGAATGCATGAATAGATTACACTAACACATTCAGATAAATACATACATTGAAATGCATATGACATTTTTAGCAGCTCAGCATTTAAATGTCTCATTCAATGAAATGAAAGTCAATACCAAGCCAGAAACCAATGCACTTAGCACCTCATCAAGTTGGATGTGACAATTTTCACCTCTGCTGGCACCCATTGTTTAATACAATATGTCCAAGATCAAAAAACACATACAGAAAGCCAAGGATGACTAGCAATTATAGAATAATTAACATGCAAAATCAAATGATGCAGGCTTCTCTCACCACAAACTGAAAATTATGTAACTAGTTTTTATATAATTAGTCTATGTTTTAGTTAATGTAAAAACTACAAGAAACTGAATTTTGCAGTGCAGACTGACATCTGCAGAAAATGCTAATAACCTATGTAGACACTTGTAAGAGCCCTATTTACAGGCTTGTAACACACTTGGAACAGCTGTGAACAAATAATTTCAATGAAAATCAGGGGAACCACAAATAACAGCTGACCAAGAGGAAAGCTAAGAAACACAGGCTGGCATGAGATGAAACACATTCATTGTAATGGCATGCTTTATAAAGCAGGACAGCATGAACTGGTGTTGATAATGGCTGACCTGAATGCACATATCAGGATAGACAGAATAGGATATGAGGACTGCCTGGGTCCACATGAGTGGGGCAGTAGGAATACAGATGGACAGGCCACTCTAAACGTTTGCCTGGTAAATTACTTGATAGTATAGGACTTCCTTCTACTAAGGAAAGGACAATGGGGTACAATCAGTGACTATACATGCATCCCCAGTGAAACAGGAAGTCCACAGTAAAAACACTGGTTGCCACAATCATTTGCAAGCAGTGGTCAAAGAAAGCTTCCAAGGTCAATAGAGACCAGGCTGAAGACATAGAAGATGACTGGAGAGAAATCACAACAGTTCTAGGAATTGCTTAGGGCTCTAGCACCTCAAGAAGACGAGGAAATAAGTGGCGCTGAAAAGGACTGGAGTGGAGTCCCACAGGGTTCGGTTGTGGCTCCTCTCCTGTTTGGTATCTACTTCTCAGAAGTCCAGGCCAACACAAAGGGAATCTGGCTGACAAACTCTCCAGATGATTGCAAGTTAGGAGCTATTGTTAACTCCCTAAGTAATGTTGACATCCTACAGAAAGGCCTCACTGAGACCAAAAACTGGTGTCAGAACCATGGCCTTATGCTCAATGCCAAAAAATGTGTCATCATCCACTTTGGGAAAAACCCACTTCCTATGAATTACCACATCGATGGTAGTCCACTGAACACAGAAGGCATTGTAAGAGATGTGGGAACACAGGTTGACAGTAACCTCCCTTTTGACCACCACATTGCCACCGTGGTCAGAAAGTCCTTCTATGTGGCACATCTCATTACTAAGGGTTTTGCATCCAGAAAGAAAGAGGTCACTGTCTCCCTCTACTCTTCCCTCATTAGGCCAATCATCAAGTACAATGCCCCATTTGTCATGTACCTCACTAGAGACCTGCAACAACTGGAGAGGACACAAAAGTACCTCACAAAGAGGATCCTAGGCCTTAAACACTTGTCCTACATGGACAGACTCAAAAAACTCCAACTGTTCTCTGTCTCATATTGCCTACTTAGAAGTGATCTCTGTTTGACTTACAAAGCCATGTCTGACCCAGCCATGTTGGAAATGCTAGATCTGAAGAAATTCCAAGACCTCCACACCACACGGTCCAGAGACCTCAACCTCATTACCACAATCAACAGAAAGTGCTGGAGAGACAGGTTCAAAACCCAGACACTACCCATGCTATGGAATAGACTTCCTATACATGTCAAACAGAGCACCTCACTGGCTGTCTTCAAGAAAAATCTTGATGAATGGATGGGAAATATAAAATTCAACCCGGGGATCACTACAGTGGCTCTACTCGACAGAGGCAGTGGGAACTAAGGTCGGGTGGCACGATGCCAGGGTAATTCTATGGGCTAGGCTTGCAAAGGCTCCAGGGCTGTTAGCCTAGTACACACATATGAACCCTCGTTGATATGGGCAGTCATTGCTAACTAAGATCTTGAGTTTAGGCTAGATCCTTTATATTGGGTTTCTCCAATATTATATTGGGTAAAACTGGCTAGGCTTCTAAAGACCTTTGGATCAATAGCCTAGTAGCCACCCATGAACCTATCAAGTAACAAGAGTACTCGTGCTTTCAGTCATCTAATTTTTAGAGATGATAATCTTACTTGAGTGTTGGCACACTCTCAGACTGCACTGCATTTTTTTCAGGATAACTGTTACCATATCCCTAAGAATTTCATGGGGGCGGTACTTAGCCTCTCAGGCTGTGAGTATAGACAGAAAAGCCTTGACAGAAACATTTAATTGGCTAAAGTAGTTATCAAAGTCCAAGATAAAAGAATAGTGAACAGCACCTTTACTCAAAATTAAGTATAAGCTACAAGCAAAAGACAGAATCCATATGACTCTCAGATGATCATTTACTCCCCCAGGAAATACCCTCTGATTTCTCTTCCACCTGTCATTAAAGAACAGCTCCACACTGCGCTCTATACATCTAAAAATACTGCATCAATGAGTTGATAATACCCATGCATGCCTTCTAAATAGCTTGAAACATGACCTGTCAGGCCCAGAAGTAATAAACGTTGCACATACCTACAATATTCGGCAGATGTCTGGTGCAGTCATATCGTGATGTTGCAGCAGTCTTCTACAAAGCTGATGTTCTGTTTTTGAAATGGTCCCTCAAAGAACTATCCAGTGTTCATTTTGCAAAACAGAGTCATTATCCTAATTCATTCCTCAAGAGTTTTAAACTCATAATTCTTCTTTCCCATAACACACATCCATCTTTTTTGCAATTATACGACAAAATGCAGTAATATAAAAAGATTGCACTAAACTCGACTCCAACTTTTCCTCTGACTGTGATTACTCAAAGTATGCAAAACATTTTCAAAGTCAAAAATATGCCCCTCCAATAATGTCTTCTTTACTATGTCTTACACACTGAAACTGCTATCTTTTTGGTGATGAATGGACAGGTTTTCACCTCATTTCACACCTATTGTGGAATTCCCTTTGCTGCATTTGCTGCTGGAGTAAAAGTATGCATAATAATTAGGTGGTCATTACTGAACCACATTCCAAAGTAACCTAAATTTGAGGGATTCAGCTAGCAAATGCATAGTTTACGTTTGAAGAAAGTATGGATTGAAAACGAATGTGCCACTAAATATTTATACTCAAATAATGCAGTTGTCTTGATTATCACGTAACCCCTTATAAAACGATATGTTAGTCAGTGTTAGATCATAGGAAGTTACCAGGCTAATGGCCTAGGTCCCTTACAAGCCTAGCCAAGTTATATCCTTATTTCCATGATCAGCACCTGCTGCCCCTGTCCAAGAGGGAGACAGGTGGAACCCCCAGGGTGAATTTATGGTTACCGAGCTGATTGTCCAGATTGCATTTGAAGAGGGCCAATGAGGTGCTCTGTTTGACATGAAGTGGGAGTCTGTTTCAAAGGTGGGGTAACATCTGGGAGACAAATGTATCCCTCCAGCAGGTTCTATTAATGTCACATACCAGATTAAGGTCTTTAGAGTGAGTAACCTGTGTACCACTTGACTTGGGGATATGCATCATTTCCAATAAAGTAGGGTCAGAGATTGCCTTATATGGAAAATCCTGCCTCCATTTCTTGTTGCATCCCAGTGACTGCTTGGATCCTTTCATGTTCCTCATCCTACATGCTGCACTACAGTAGGTTTGAGGAAGATAATGTTTACCTGATTCAATATCTGGCTCCCTGGCAGAATGAAGGCTATAGTTGGTTTACCATAAGAGAATGCCAAGTTGTTCAAAGGAAAACTCATGTATGTTAGTGCAAATGCATGTAAAAGCTATTTACAGTTCTTTGTCTTCCAAACACAGAGGCTACAGTGAATTATAATGTAACACATACTGCCCCTATTGCTAAAGAAGACTTCATGGATCACATAAGGAGATGGACATATCTGCTATAGTGTGACAGGTGTAAATAGCTCATCTGCAGCTCCTAAGAAAAAAAGCATATCAAAACACAAAGATGTGTATAAGTGTACTTGGAGGTAGAGCACCTTGGTGCAAAGGTTAATGGCTTGCTTTTTAGTCATGTCATCAGAAGTGAAAACTTGCTGTAGGCTGTCAGATCAAGAGAGGTACACAGCTGTCAAGTAAACAGCAGTTAGTGCTGTGTTGGATCACTTGGCAGGCGTGATTGCTAGATAGATCCAATGAACTGCAACATGCAGAAAGGGTATATTGGTAATGTTTAGCAGATGCATCTGTGTGGAATGAGTTCAGAAGACGTCACATATACCTGGAGAGAGATTGGGAATGTAAATTCAAAATGGATCCTGTTTGACATTTCAGTAACTGAGGTGGTAGCAAGCAGCATCAAACTAAAGGTATCAGTACTTGTCTTGAAAGTAGCCTAAATTCTACAGATGGCCCCCAGATGTGGGACAAGCTATTTGGTTAAAAAGGAATACAGGAAGCAAAGGCAACAATCTTTTATGCCCTGCCTCTCTGTCTCCATCAGAAAGTAAGTACGGTTGACAGAATACCCTGATATGGCATTTTCAAAAAATGCATCTCAGTGATCAAACAATAATGATAGTTGTAAGACACATGCTATACCCTCCAGCAATACCTTTTGCTGTACTAGGACTCCATGCATGCTTTATAGTGTCATACCTTGCTACTGATGTTTTGCATGTATGGAAGTACCTGTCTTAGAAATTACCTTTTGGAACAAGATTATATGAAGGGGACATTATGGAGCTCTTGGACTGTGTATCCAAGGATGGTATTAGCCTAGTAATGATCAACATTTTGGATGATACTGCAATACAAACAGAAGATGATTAACTAATAATTGGCTTAGTTTTGGTGTCATTCTAAGAGAGTACAGTATTTGTCAGCATGGGAGGATATGCTAAACAGACCATGTGGTTTTGCAAAGGATGGTCTTAACCTGTCCCCTGTAGGCTTTTAAATATTGGCTAAAACATTGTCCTCCCCTGTAGACCTTTTTTTAGGAAATGTCATACTGACAAACCTTCCAACATATCAAAATCAACCCAAGGGAATTTGAAGGTATTACTGCTCCATGCGAGGACTTTAAACAAGAGGATATACTCCTTCCAAGCTCTCCTACCCTTGGAGAACACAGACATCTGTGCTCCTACTGATGCATGGTTTAAAGACCTGGTGAGTACCTTAGCAGTGCAAGACTACAATGCCTTTTACACATTTAGACCAGCTACTGTACATCCAGCTGCATCCTGTAAATGTGTGTGACCTAAAAGTTATTTTAAGGTATATCATTAAGCTAGAACACGATTTACAGGCTGGTTCTGTTAATTTCAGACATAGGTGCTAGACCTTGGGGTGCATTTCTGATTTCCATCCACTGGTCCAGGTTTGATTATTAAGGTACATAGAAAACCTTCAAGCACTGGATCCAACCTATATTTTTTGAAGTGCAGATCAAGCCTACTTAACCTGGTGGACTTCTTTGAGAAGGTCACCAAGACAACGTGTGTTGGCAAAACAGTAAAAACCACCTACCTTGACTTGGCTAGGATATTTCATTCATAGAGAGAACCCAAGATTAGTGTACCATAATAATTAAAGTTAATAGGGATACATTATACTAGTGATTTAAGAAGATCTTAAGAAGCCCAATGCTATATTCCTATGGGAGATTTTAAACCATTTTGCATAAAACAGCCCAGTGGCAGGTTGAACAAGGATATGAAGGGACATTTACTTGTTGCCCCTATCCATGATGGATATGGCTGCCAAACTGGGGTTGAATTTGTGGAATCCATTTGTCCAAAATTTTATGTGAAAAGAGTTAGAGAAGTACTTCACTTTATGTGGAGTGAAAAATGGTTCCATACATTAGGTATTCTCTGTGATACATACTTATACCTCCAACATATTGCACTTATGTTGCAATAGAGATTAAGATTCATAAACTAAGTCTGTTCCATCACCGAACCCTAACTCTAACCATAACAAACACACACACACACACACACACACACACACACACACACACACACACACACACACACACACACACACACACACTCTCTCAATTAACTTCCAGCCCCAACAAAAACCCACTTAACTTAGTTGACCAAATTCTACATTGTTCAAAAAGATCCTCACACAAAAATACTGTTTGCACAAATGGCACAACAGTTCACTTTGCGGATCATATATAAAAGGCATATAGACAAAAATACACACACACACACACACACACACACACACACACACACACACACACACACACACACACACACACACATATATTTGCATACATATGTGCACAAGTGGGTCTGTATTACATTGTTGAAAGGGCTGTCCATCGAACACCCTTTCATCAACATGAAAACACCAAACTACCATAACTTCGAATGGCCACATAAGCAAATTTTTTTCCCAGAGGAAAAAATTGCTTCACCAATAACATAAAAAAAAACTGTCAGTATCTGTACTAGGTAGTTAGCAGTTTCATCAATTAAAAAATTGTATTTACAACCTAAAGATTAATAATTTTGTCTTTTTCCAGCTGTTCTTCCCCCCTCTCTGCTGCACAAGCTCTGGATCCTTTGGTGCCACTAGTTCAGCAGGTAGCAGTCAAGACCCAGTGCCACCCTTATTTATTTTGTTGCCTTTTGAGAGCAAATAATTCAAATAAGTAACATGGTATCTATAAATAAAACATTCAACAATGCATTGTAGTAAAGCAAGGAGTAGTATTTGTAATGTGGACTGTAATGCTGCATGAATGTCATCATCTTTCTATTGAAATCATTTTATAGATCCCCTGAAGATGCTGCCTTTTGAAAGTGTGTTCAACATTTTGGACAAATTATCAATGGAGTAATTTGCCTGAGTAGAAATTTTCCCAAAAGGCACTATACTGCATTTATTTGCATTTTGTTTTAATTTGCTGTTGTCTGTGTTAGACCCTCTTGCAGGATGTTCATGTCGGGGGGGGGGGGATTTATGATGGCTCCCAATTTGCAGTCATTTGTGAACTTGGTGAGACAGAAGCACTTGACATTACTCTTGACTTCTGAGAATTAGACGCCAAACAGGAGTAGGCCCTATACTGAGCCCTGTGATACTACACTGGTGGCCTGCCTCTTGGTGGAGCTGGTCTCACCAATCCTTACTTCCTGGGTCCTACCAGTGAGCTAGCTGTCAATCTAGTGAGCTGTGTAAGGATTTATGCCTAGTTTGGTGTGTTTGCCCACATTACCCTAGTGGGATATGGTATCAAACTCCTTAGCCAGATCTAGGTAGACAGTAGGTAGACAGTATGCAGCATTTTCCCTTCACCTTTTGCCTTGGTTATCTTCTCAGAAAATCTACCCAGTCAAGTAGGTATGCCCTTCATTTGACAAAACCAAACTGGGGTGGGTCCAGTCACCTTAGGATGCCAATGTTTTAGTTTATTATTCCCATGATAATTCATTCCATGTCTTTGCATATTAGACTACTCAGACTAACGGGTCTGTACTTTTTTTGGATCCATTGATGACCCACCCTTCTGGAGGGGGGGGGGTCATTTTTGCTGTCCTTACTTTTCTTGGTACATTGCCTGTTTTGAAGCTGTAGTTGAAAAGTGTCTCAGATGATCCTGATAGGTCATGTTTCAGGTTATTTAAGAGGCAACCTGGGATATTATCAGCCCCATTGAGGCTGTGTTTTTAGTCTTTGTGAGCACTGCTATGACATGCTCCTTGCTGATAGTTGGAGGTTATGCTGATAGGGATTTCACAGTTGGTGGCAGTGTGGTGTTGGGGTAATCTTTGAGCTGAAATTTTTAGCTAGAAGATTCGTTATGTCACTCTACTCAGTGAAAGTGGTGCCATTTACTGCCAGTTCTGCACAATCTTGCATGATACCTTTGAGGTTCTGGAAATAGCTGTATAAGGCCTTGTGGACATTTTTAGCATAAGACGTTATCTCGACCTTGCAATTGGCCTAGTTGGATTTAATTATTCCTGTTAATTTCCTGTTTAGTTTTATTAGTGAGCTCTTATCAATATGACATTTGGTCATTACTTTTTCTTTTGTTATGTACCCTGTCATGGTTAGGATTCCACCAGTGTGGTTTCTTTTGGGGTTTGTTTTGGTCTTACATCTGGTAGGTACAGCAGCTTCTATGCAGCCATGTTTGTACAGTGTGTATGTAAAAAAAATGTGCATAGACTGTTGTGAACTCTGGGTTGGGTGGGGCATTGAATTTTGGAAAACTGTTGCTTAACATGACATAGGTTAATAGGTGCATACGCAATTAATTGGCAAGCTGCCTCTGTAGGCCATTTTAAGCCTAGTTAAGCCCCCCTCCAAAGGTGAAAATCAAATCCTGTTCCTTGTGATTTTATGAGGTAAGCACCTTTAACCGTTATATCAGCCTCCAACTCCATTTGTGTTAGAATAGTTTCTAACAGTAAAAGGTTTTGCTGGGTTTTCCAAGTAGATTTTAGGTTGAATTAGGCAGCTTTTTGATCTTACCTCACCAGTGTTGATGTGAAATGGTGAAAGCAAGACTGAGCATGTAGATTCACAATTTATGGATATGTTGCTCTTGCATATTAACCAGAGTACTACCCCAGATATCTTTGAAAACCAGTGTGGATGACTGGATAGGTGATAGCAATCTTCACTTTTAATATGTACTGAAAATATGGTTAAATGGAAAATCATTAGAATCCCCCACATAATGTGGCTGATCTTCTTAATGGTCTCCCTGGCTGTAGGCCTTAGTAGGAAAAGAAGTACCTATGAACCAAATGTTTGAAATGGCTCTATATTTTCCTTTTATTGTACCTCATGGGAACAGTGTATTAACACCTTTCTGGACTGTGGTTACTTGTAAATTGGACACACATATTATTTTTGAGTGAATTGCTTGCATCATTTTGACTGCTTCTGAAATGTATATCTCATATGTGTGCATGTTATGTTTTTCTGATTGCAGTTTTTGTATAGTTGCACACCATCCATCATTTACACAGACCTGTGTACAATGTATCAATGTGATTTAATTATTGCACTTCTTGCCATAAAATTCCTGCCTAATAACTATAGACATACCAAATACGGAATTTCTGGTGTGCTATAGTACAGTAGGCCATGATGTAATGATAGTTTAGGTAAGTCCCACCTAACCGAGTCAGTCATGAAGTTTTGATTCATGTGGGGGATGAGTGGTCATTCAATGACTAGTTTCCCCAAGTGTCACATTCATTTTCTGGTGCTCTTTTGCAGGACAGCTGCCATTATGTGTATGCATGATATTTACTGTGGAGTTTTTCCTCTCCAGATCACTGCTGAAAAGGGGCTATATGCTGCTTAATCCAACTTTTCTGGACAAGAAAAACAAAATAAAAAACATTTCTGATCTTGAATGTCTTACTTGGGTCTTTAACAAAACAATGTATCTCCCTTAGTTGAGACGATCATCAAGGGCTCTTTGCCAATATGAGTAGCAAATTAATTATGCCCAAAATGTGTTTACCCCCATCAAAAAATCCAGCAGTCTTTTATTTTAGTCTTTGGTCGATGATCATAGTATCACTGTTTCTTTCTCTGGCCTTATTATAGCTGCTAGAAATTAAGAAATCCCAATGCAAATTTTTAGATTCTGTCTGCTGTCTGACTGACACACAAAAAATGTATCTCTAAGGTACCTACTGTGTGTAAAGACCAAGTAAGCACCTCTAGGTTCCCTTTCTGAAAAGCCTCAGACGTTGCCCCAGCTGTAGTAGAGTGGTCCCTGACTTTGAGGTGGACTTTTTCTATAGTGATTATAACACAATTTGATAACCATTTTAGATGGCTATGTTTTCCTTTTGCCTTCAAATGATACAAAATGTTTGTTAGACTTTTTGTTAGAAAAATATGTATTAATGTGTGCATGCTTAATGCCAAATTAATAATCAAGTGTTTTTAATATGCTTTTCATTCTATTTTTCATGCACTGTGATTTATACAAATTGAGTTTCATATGAGACCGAAAAGATGCTTTTCTAAAACTGCAGCATGCTTACTGAAACTTGCAAGTTGCCTTCTGACCTAGTAACTGCTAGCACGGCAATATTCTTGTTTATGCATTGTGGAAATGTACTTGAGAAGCAGGTGTTAATCTGCTAGGTCAGAAGCATATGAATGAACAATACGCTATATTATAAATGTAATGATTCTAGACAAACAGCCTTGTCCAGAGGATGGGAACCTCTGCAACTGCAGTAATTTAGAGATAAGGTACACAAAGGATTATTAGAGAAATGAACTGCTAGCATTGTGCTTGATTTAGCCGTAGTATCTTGAATGTAACATAACAAGTATCTAACTGAAAGTAACCAAGGCCATGTTGTTTTCCTCAGGAAGTTTCACACAAAAATTGTTTAAATCAGCAGAAAATCATGGGAAAGATGGTCAGCAGATGATGATGAAAAGGTGGTAATCTGTTACGTCAGCATGGTAGGACAGGATTAATTTGATAACCTATAAAAATGAATGCATTTCCTGTTTCTAGTTAGACAAACTCTGTATTAGCATGTTTTTGTCTCCTTGCTGCAAGATTAAAGGGCCTTAACCTGAACCTACCATGTTTTGATCATTTTTAAAGTATATTTTTCCTTTAACAGATTGGTCCTTCGGACCTGAAACGTATCTCTCACTCTAGGCCTAGGTCAGAATTGGGCCCGGTGGCATGCATCCGTATGGAGAAGAGGCCAAATCGGCTCTTCTGTTTTGAAAGACCTCCGACTGAATTGTCGTTTGAAAGAGGCCAGCCACTGTTTCTGATCTGGGATTGGAGGACGTCAACGATCCGGTGGATCAACTCACGGAGGGTCAGGTAAGGAGGAATTACCTTATTTCTGTTTTAAGATCAGGGACTAATTACAGAACTGTTTTTTGTCAGGTAAATTTGCGTATGCAAATTAGGGACAGAAAAAGGGGTTACTGTTTTTTGTCATAGATCAGGGAAACAGAATAGGTAGACAGTTATTCTAGATAAACTGTGAAAAGGTGTAGACTTGTGGTACCACGTGATAGAGAAAGGGTTACGTAACAATTTACAGCTTAGCTAAGACACCAATGGGAAATCAGTGCACAAAAAGTTCCTGAGACACGCCTCTAACTGAAGATGCGAAGTATATGCAATTACAGCGTGCCGATAATGTTAAATATTACACCAAATGGGTTGATAAGTATAAATTTGAGGGTAATTTAGATAAACTTGCACTTATGAAACTTGTAAAACAGTTAAAAATAGACGTGAAAGGTCAATTAAAAAAGCAGAGACAATTAGGAGTCCCTCAGGCGCATAGGTGGCTTGAGGAAGCAAATCGTAGGGAGCAGACAATTAAAAATTCAAAGACAATGTTCTTAGACAAAGAAGACAATAACTTAGTAAGAGCAATGGCCCCTCCTTCACCCCCACCACTTTTGTTACCAGAATATGAAGCGAGTGGACGAGCTGATCCACCTCCGCTATACCCAGCTGTCCCTGCAAAAGCACAACCGTTTGTCAGGGATCCTATCGAGACCAGGTCTTGAACACACGACTTGAGGAGGGAAATTGAATTAAATGAATTAAATAGAGCATCACAGGCTATGAGTGAAGAAGAGATGTGTCCGCTCATAGAAGTACCGAATCCTCAGGCAGGACAGGCAGCACAAGATCCGACTCTTTTAATTTATAGACCGTGGACACCAGAAGATATCCGGAAAGCCACGGAAGGTATTCCCACCGAAAAGTGAATTTTAGAACATTTTTAGAAGACTTACAGGGTATGAGATTAAGTTACCATTTAAATGGAGAGGAAGTAGAAAAAGTAGTTAGACAAATTGTGGGTCCAGATTGGCACATGATTAGTGGTGACTGGAATCCTCGTGACGCACAACTTAGACCACTCCCACATACTAATGCAGAACTGGATGGCAGAGTGACAGGTCTAACAGACCGAATCTCTGAAAAGTGGAAGCCTAGGGCTGATTGGACTTGCATTAGTCAATGCATTCAACAGGAAGGTGAAACAGTTGATAGATATTATGCTAGACTGTTAGAGTGTTTTAATAATCACTGCGGAATGCAGATACCAGAAAACCAGACACATGATTCTTCATATGAACAACAGTTAAAGAACACATTCTTGAAGGGTAGTATAACTCCCATTAGTAGCTTTATTACGAAGCATATGGTAGATCATCGAACAAGTAGATTACAGCCATTACTTGAATATGCTAGACATGCAGAAAGACATTTTAAAAGTAAAAAGAAAAAGAAAACTCAAGTATTTTCAGCAGAAGATGGGTCAGAAGTATTTGTAGTACAAACTGGAAAAAAGGGTAAGAAAAATACCCAGGGAAATAAACAATCTGACAAACGATCAGAAGATTTCGAGGAAAGAAAGAAAAAGGGTGAGTGTTTTAAGTGTGGGAAAAAAGGACATTTAGCGAGGGATTGCAGGCTAAGCAAGAAGGCGACTACATAAAATAAGGAGGATGAGGTGGTGCAGTGGTGCAGTAATTGTCACACCACACAGCAAGGTCTCTCTTTCCTGTCTCTCTCTTCCTCTCTCTGTGTGTGTGTGTGTGTTGTGTGTGTGTGTGTGTGGGTTTTCCTCTCTCCTCTCCTCTTCTCTCCCACATCCAAAGAACATGCATCTGGCATTTTCTCCGGGGCCTCCGCTGAAAACAGGCTCTGTGGAACCTAGTCGGACATTCCCGGTCAACAAATGTTAAATAAATAAATAAATAAATAAAAAATATGATAGTCAGGAATCATTAGAAGAGAGTGAGCAGGGAAAGGTAAGTGTAAATGTGATAGCAGGAGAAGAAGATGTGACACAAGGGGTAGAGGATGTATATGAATACACAGACGTAGAAGAAAATGAAATTTTAGACCTAGCTCTTTTGAACTTAGAACTTTACTTAGCAGACACGAAACCGGAAGTGACGCTTCTGGTGGAGGGGAGGGAAGTTAAGTTTTTGTGTGACTCAGGGGCTTCATGCACCCTGATACACCCTTCCAAACTACCAGAAGATACAGAATCACCAGATTATATATTAGTGAAAGCAGCTAATGGACAGCTGTACCGGGAGCCACTCTCCCATGACATAACAATAACAGACCCCGTATCATTGATGACTCAGAAAAGTAAAATTGTAGTTTCTGCAAAATGTCCAGTAAATCTTTTGGGTAGAGATTTGATGCAGATATTTGGCATAGCCGTAGTTCCAACCATGCAGGGTATGGAAGCACAGCGACAAATGGACACTTTTGTAGTGCGACCGGAGGGTGAAATGTATTATTGGTACAGCCAGTACTTGGTTACGACTGGTCCAGGGGCAGTAACCGAAGAACTGATGAACGTAGCCATCAGCAAGTTCCCCTCCCTCGACATTGACAAACAGCATTTGTTGCATTGTACTCTATATTACTGTAATAGACCAGGACCTGATAAAGATTATGAACAAGAATTGTTTCAAAACCATGCAAACAGGCTAGTATTGCGAAACTTGTACTGGGATGCAGAAGGGAACAGTGTAGCAAGCTGTTTATTGCCCCAGGAATTTTTAGCACTTTACAAATACTGCCACATGTTAGTTTAACTAAGAACAAAACTTTAAAATGGGCAGACTTAGGTGAGAAAGTCACAAGGTGAGAAAAGCAGACAGAATTAGAGCTCTCCGAACAAGGAGTACAGAAACAGAAATTGAATTGGATCACACAGACACACCCAGCTGTGCACTCACAGGCTAATGAGAATAGCTGAGTATTACTCTTATTAGAAGAAGAGGAAAAAGCCTTGCAAAACATACCAGACATTCTCTGGTCAGCAGGGAAATCAGATGTAGGACTAATACGAACAGCAGGACCAGTTACCATAACGCCAAAGTCAGCTTTTAGACCCCAGAAAAGACAGTATCCCTTGAGAAAGGATGCAAAGGTAGGAATCAAGCCTATTATAGCAGCCTTACTTAAGGAAGGAGTTTTAATATAATCCCCTGATTCACCATGTAATGCACCTTTATTTCCTGTCAAGAAAGCAAACGGGGAATGGCGTATGGTCCAAGACTTACAAGCTGTGAATAATGCAGTTATACCTAGGGCACCACCGGTGCCAGATCCACACCTTACTGAATGATTTAAAGCCAGAACAAAAATATTTTTCAGTGGTAGACATTAGTAATGCATTTTTCTCAATACCGATACACCCTGACAGCCAATATTGGTTTGCATTTACATTTCAGGGAAAGCGGTACACATATACCAGATTACCACAGGGATACTGTGAAAGTCCAACAATATTTGCACAGGAAATGGCAAGCAACCTGGCGGGATTTATCCCACCGAAAGGTAGTCAGATTCTGCTTTATGTAGACGACATTCTGCTGGCAGCCCCCACTCAGCAAGAATGAAGGGGGACAGGATAGCTTTATTACAATTTTTAGCTACTCAAGGTCACAAAGTAAACAAAGACAAGTTACTGCTTTGGAGAAAACAAGTTAAGTACTTGGGATATGTAATATCCAAAGAAGGTACAATATTAGATGAAGACAGAAAAACAGCAATTTTACAAGCACCTAGGCCAACTACCAAAAAGGAAATGATGTCCTTCCTGGGAACTACTAATTTTTGTCGGAGTTGGATACCAAACTATGCTTTGGAATCTGCTCCACTGGCTGATTTAATATTTAAAAAGCCGATGGCAGCACAAAATTTATTACAATGGACACCTGAAGCAGAAGAAGCTTTCTGTAAGCTGAAACAATTGATAGCATCATCCTTAGTTTTAGGATTACCAAACTATAACAAGCAGTTTATCCAGACTGTAGATTGTAAGCAAGGTTATATGACATCAGTATTGACACAGCAACATGGGCACAAACAACGCCCCATAGCTTATTATTCATCACAGTTAGATCCAGTGGCGCGGTCCTTGCCCCACTGTGTACAAGCAGTAGTTGCAGCTGCAATGGCAGTGCAGGCTTCAGCCTCAGTAGTGTTATTCCATCCTCTCACATTGAGAGTGCCTCATGCAGTTGCAATTATTTTACTGCAAGAAAAAGTAGCATATCTTTCTCCAGCTAGGCATCTTTCCTGTATGACCATACTGTTGAGCCAACCTCATATGACAATTGAACGATGTACAACCTTGAACCCATCAACTTTGCTTCCAACCCCTGCAGATGGCAAACCACACTACTGCCTGCAGGAAATTGAACAAAAGACATTACCTAGACAAGACCTCACGGATGTTCCCTTGGATGATGCCGAGCTGACATGCTATGTGGACAGCTCGTGCAGGAGGTGTCCTACAGGACAAAACCTAGTGGGGTATGCAGTCGTTTCTGATACTGAAACTTTAGAAGCAAGATTTTTACCACACAACTTATCTGCACAAGCAGCAGAATTGATTGCCTTAACAAGGGCATGTACCTTAGCAAAAGGCAAGAAAGTTAACATTTATACTGACAGTCAGTATGCTTTTTCTACTGTACATGTTTTTGCGCAACAGTGGAAAAATAGAGGAATGATAACATCTACTGGTAAACCGATTAATCATGTGCAACTTATTTTAGACTTGTTAGATTCAATTCAGTTACCTAAAAAAGTAGCTATTTGCAAATGCGTAGCTCATACAAAACAACAGGATAGAATTTCAAAAGGTAATGCACAGGCTGGTACAGCTGCAAAGCAGGCAGCCTCAGCCACAGAAACTTTTCTTTTGAGTGAGGAATTACAACCCTCAGAGATTTTAGATTTAGAAATGTTAAAAACAATGCAGACACTTACTACAAATATTGAGAAACAAAAGTGGATAAAACGAGGAGCAATCCTCGAAAAGAGACTGTACATCTCCAAGGAAAAGAAACCGATTTTGCCATCTAATTTGTTTAGATATGCAGCGTTGTTAAGCCATGGGCAGAGCCATGTCTCAACAGGGGGGATGGTACAGTTAGTGAATCGAGTGTTTACAATCTACGGGTTTACAAACTATACAAAAAATAAAATTTTTTGTGCAGCATGCCATGTTTGTAACAAGCATCATGCACAAGGGGCATTTAAGCCTAAGCGAGGGAATTTTCCTACACCACCATATCCGTTCCATACTATTTGTATGGATTTCATAGAATTGAATAAATGTGAGAATAAGAAGTATTGCCTTGTTATTATAGACATATTTTCCAAATGGGTAGAAGCGTTTCCAACTAAAAATCCAGATGCAGCCACTGTTGCAAAGGTCCTCGTTAAATAAATTATACCCAGATTTGGTATACCGGAAAAGATTTATAGTGATAACGGGACACATTTTGTGAACCAAACAATCCAACAACTCAGTCGTTATTTTGGAATATCGTTAAAGAACCACTGTGGTACCACCCTCAATCTGCAGGGCTAGTAGAGAGGCACAATGGGTTATTGAAGAATAAGCTTAGGAAATTGATAGAGACACAGAAAAATGGGTGCACTGTTTGCCTTTAGCACTGTTGAGCATGAGAACTGTTCCAAATGTAAAGGTATTAACTCCTTTTGAACCTTTGTTTGGGAGGGCATATTATACACCTCAGTCTACAGAGCAGGAGGCTGACAGTTTACTTGCAGGATATATGAGGCAATTTTTGAATAACAAACTTTTGCAGTTAAATTCTGTTTCAGATAAAGAGCAATCAAAATCGGAAGCACCAGTAGCCCCAGGCACTTGGGTCTGGGTGAAGATTGTGAAACGGAAGAATTGGAGTTCTCCAAAGTGGGAAGGTCCGTACCAGGTACTACTGCCGACACCCACTGCAGTCAAGATCGCACAGCGAGCTTCCTGGATTCATTTGACACACTATAAACTGGTTAAAAACTTTGAACTGGACAAAAACTTTGTTACTGTTGCACAACAAGAACAAAATGGCCAGATACAGAGTGAGTAGAGACATTGAGCAACCTCAGAAAACTTGTATGATTGTTTTTATTGCAGTATTGATCACACTGTTCTTTTTGCTCTGGCCGTTCTTTTTTCCTGCCACAAAGGTTGAACTGATTAGATGTAATCAACCAAGCATAGACTGGCATCCGAACTTTAACACTTATCAGGCAATTACACGTGTGTACGCAGAGACTTTTAATGTTTCGAACTGCTGGGTCTGTACGGCCATACCAACAGCATACGGGGGTTTATTAATGACTGCTATCCCCCTAGGGGTCAATGAGAACTGGGAAAATCTGGTTTTTGACACAGTCGCTATTAAAGCACAAGATAAGGTAGCACTGTATTTGCCTGTGACACAAAAAGGAATTGTATGTTTTTATAAAAATGACTCCATCCAAGTTGGATGGAGTAAATGCAATGTTACAGTACAGTATAAATGTTATAGAAAACCAAATGATTTAAGCGGATCTTGTAGTACAGATTATGACTCATTTTTGAAATCTATGCATAAAACTCTTGATCAGGTACAGCATAATCCTGTACTTTGCAAACAGTTGTCAGTGATAGATAGGAAAATGTTTCATGCAGGGCAGTCATTTCGTAACAAAGTAATAACTAAGGTAGAAGACTGTTATTTTGTATGTGGTAAAAAGGCATATAAATGGTTACCTGAGAATTGGTCTGGCAGTTGCTTTTTTGGGGTACCTGGTTCCGGCCATCCGACACACTGCAGTTTTGCCTCAGGGGAATATTAGAAATACTCGAGACGTAACCAAAAAGACTGTTAAGAAACCTGGGAATCCAGTGGGATGAATCGAAGCAGGGTGGAAAGACCATCGTAATGTGGGAACCAAACTTGTGCACATGGACTTGAGTGATGCTGTTATATCCTGGGCAGGTATATCGCCCATGTATGGCGGAGTCAAATCAATATGGGAGCTGCGAAAACTGTCCAAACTTCTTGAAATAATGAGTAATGCAACTTTTTCTGCCCTTGAATTGATAACTGATGAACTGAATGCTATGAACAACTGTAGTGCTTCAAAACTGAATGGCTCTTGACTTCACCCTAGCGGCGAGAGGCAGAACTTGCGCTTTAATCAAAGAAGAGTGCTGTGTGTTCATTCCTGACCATCAGCATGAGATCAACGACCATCTCGAGGTGATTCAGCAAGTGTCGGCCATGACCAAACCAGGCCCAAATCCTCTGACAGAGTTTTTTCAGAATGCCTTCGGGGGGTGGGGCTCCATTTTTGTGAACATATTGATTGCTATTGCGGTAGGATTACTCCTAATAGGAGTTTATATTTGTTGTGGAATCCCCTGCATGAAGAAATTAATTAAAGAATTCATAGATATATCCGTATCTGAGACTATGTATCAAAGTACTGAATTTGAAGAGCTGCTAGAATGCGAGACATTTTCATAGAAGTTTAAACTGAATGACTTTCTTAACTGCAGATCCTGAATGGAAGAGGTTAGGAAAAGAAGCAAACTGTTTATCCTTTTTTGAAAATAGAATAAAAAGTATTAACAGGAGGGAGATGTTAGAAAAATATGTATTAATGTGTGTATGCTTAATGCCAAATTAATAATCAAGTCTTTTTAATATGCTTTTCATTCTATTTTTCATGCACTGTGATTTATACAAATTGAGTTTCATATGAGACTGAAAAGATGCTTTTCTAAAACTGCAGCATGCTTACTGAAACTTGCAAGTTGCCCTCTGACCTATTAACTGCTAGCACAGCAATATTCTTGTTTATGCCTTGTGGAAATGTACTTGAGAAGCAGGTGTTAATCTGCTAGGTCAGAAGCATATGAATGAACACTACGCTAGATTATAAATGTAATGATTCTAGACAAACAGCCTTGTCCAGAGGATGGGAACCTCTGCAGCTGCAGTAATTTAGAGATAAGGTAGACAAAGGATTATTAGAGAAATGAACTGCTATCATTGTGCTTGATTTAGCCGTAGTATCTTGAATGTAACATAACAAGTATCTAACTGAAAGTAACCAAGGCCATGTTGTTTTCCTCAGGAAGTTACACACAAAAATTGTTTAAATCAGCAGAAAATCATGGGAAAGATGGTCAGCAGATGATGATGAAAAGGTGGTAATCTGTTACGTCAGCATGGTAGGACAGCATTAATTTGATAACCAATAAAAATGAATGCATTTCCTGTTTCTGGTTAGACAAACTCTGTATTAGCACATTTTTGTCTCCTTGCTGCAAGATTAAAGTGCCTTAACCTGAACCTACTGTGTTTTGATCATTTTTAAAGTATATTTTCCTTTGACACTTTTTAAAAAGCTTACTTTGAGATCAGCTAAAGTCAGTTGTATGTTATAATAGGACTTTCCTCCATTAGTTGATGTTTAAATAACATTAACTTTTTACACCCAGATTTCTTCCCCACTGACCATTACTGTTGCAAATAATCCCATTAAATGACAAAGAAGAACATTCAGAAGTTATGTTCTTTAAATACTTTTAAACAAATACTTGTAGAACACAGTGACAAACTATTAACAGATCTTTACAGCTCAAAGCTATCATAATCACCAGTTACAAAGACAATCTCTCCTGGCCTTCCTGAAGATACTGAAAAACATTCCATCTTGGAACATTGCTACTAAAGATTACCTTTATTTTATTTGACCTTCTCCTTACACAGTTCCTAATCAGATATTAACTCATTTGTAATTATTTATCATATCAGTGGACTGAGTCACATTTTTTTCATTATCAATCACAACTAGTTTCAAGATTAATTATGTTTATTCCAGTGTTTTGTAAAAACAGTCTAAAAAGTATACACAATGAAACAAATAAAATTAACAAAACAGAAAAATATGTTATAAAACATGCCATAAATAAAACACAATAAAAAATAAAAGAAATTATTACTACTTATGTGTGAGATTCGTAAGTATGGTACATGCTGCATATGGATAGTGCACGGGGATCATTAATTTAAAATATATATGTGTGTATATATATATATATATATATATATATATATATATCTATAAAACATTTGTACAGTTTTTACTGGGATGAGTTTACTCTCCCCATGGAACAGGGTGGTTTGTGTTTACCTGCTTT
>NC_056735.1:205404441-205456941 GCF_019279795.1 Protopterus annectens
TACTATTTGTTTTGTGGATATGAGGAGGTCCATCAGAGTGGGGTCTGACAATGCCCTGTATGCAGGCATAGATCTCCCCTCAAAAGCCTGTAGGAGACAGGATACAGGGACAGAGCCTTGAGGTGGTCTGCACAGGACATATTACTGATATCAATCTGGGGTTGACCCCTTTTACAAATTGAAGGCTGGCTTATTCATGCAGGAGACTGGGTGTGCAATATACACTGATCAGATAAGCTTACTCAAGAAGGAGGGGGAGGGAGAAAGTCTGCTTCTTTTCAATACCACCAAGAAAAAATGGCTTTCTTTACAAAGATAATTGGAAGTATCTGTGTATTAGGTATGCAGTGATGTAAGCTCCCCTGTGATCTAAACTGGAGTTACCCCAACTCCAGATACTGTCACTTGGTGACTGTAAACCCTAAACAGATGCCCCCCCCCCCCAAAAAAAAAAAACTTTGGCTTGGCGTCTCTTATTTATAAGCAAGATGTCATTTGGGCTAATGAAACTCTTCAAAACAACATTACACTTTTGGATCCCTGATTTGATGGTAAACTTTTTGTCTCATTTAGTAGTGCACTGGTCTGCTTGAAGCATTGGGCCTATGTTTTTGAAAAAAAACACTTTTCATTTGGATGGGAGGTCATTAGCTGGGTAAGGAGGAATATCATCCAGAACCCCCTCATATTGTATAACTGCAGCCACGGCTACTTACTCCAGGGCCAAATTGCTTAGAAAGTATTGTTACATTGGTAGCTTTGCTCTCTATGAAATGTTGTGCCCTCTTCTTTAGTCATGTCTGCTATTTCTCTTTTCTTAATATATAAATAACTCTTTTTGTATTTGTAAACAAGTGTATGGAACATGCATGCACCTGTTATGCTGTTGCTTTTTTTCTGTTATAAATTTGAATGCCATGTCTGTTAATACAGTTTTCTAATAAAAAAAAAAATAGATGTATGGCTATGCATGGCTCAGCTATTTTGAAAAGGAGGGTGAAGGGATAATGGTTTTAGGGTGCAATATTTAAGAAGATTTTTTTCCTTACCAGTTTGCAAATTAATTTCTAGAGACCACTGACATAAAAGTGGAGATAGATCCTGCAGAGTTAGAATGGGTTAAAGATGAAAGGTAACAAGAAAAACATAAAGTGGACCTAAGGTGTGATGTTATAGTCCAAATCTGCTCTCTAATAAAGGAGTTGCCCAGTATATCACATAGTGAGTGCACAATTTAAATCAACCACCAAATATTTTTTAGTAGCCTTGAAACACAATTTGGGATAGTTTTGTAACATAATTTGTTTCTTGCCATTCTGCATTGCCTTTCAGGCAATAAGGAAGCTTGTTAGCTATTCTTGTCCCCAAGTACTTCTTCCAGTGATATAATTTTGGTCCTTTTTGCAGCCAAATGATTTTCACCATTACTGTAACCACCTGTCAATTAATCAGTAGTACACTGCCTGGGGTTAGAACATAGGATACAGAAAAGCAGGAAAGTGGAGTTAATTGTATGAGGTTTGCAAAATATAAGAGGATTATCAACAATACTGAGGGATTGTTGATACTCTTCTTATAGTTTAATGTAAAAATCCACTGCCAATCATTAGCGGACCGGAGTTCTGCTGTGGCGACCTCTAACCGAAAAAGCCGAAAGGCATAACATCAACAATACTAATGGAATATTGGTTTTGAGGGCAATGAGTTAGAGAGATTGAAATTTGCGCTATGCTGTCCTAGGTGGTAATTTGACAACTTGAATCGATCCCTGTTATAACTAGAGGAAGGACCCGAAAAGCAAACACTTTCCCTTAAGATCAGGCTAGTAATGACAAAGATACACCACTGTAAGCACTAAAGATCGGTTCTTCTAGACTGCTGATCTCTAGTGCTTATATTATATAGTAAAACACGTGTTGTTATAGAACAATACATGTAATAACTCCTGAAAGTAATGGAAGATAGGGCACAGACACCACTGTAAGCACTAGAGATTGGCTCCACTGTAAGCACTAGAGGTCGGCTCTTCCGAGACTGCTGATCTCTAGCGCTTACATCATATAGTAAAAGCACATGTCTGTTGGAACAGCTGTTAAATATTACAGCAAGTGATTGCAAATGTTAATAGAATACTAAGTTATGCATCAACAAGTATTGCTAAGAAAGATAAAAAATCAAGGATGACATGCTGGCAATTATGGACCAACTGCAATATTCTGTAATGTACCTGGTGGATAAATTATGTAGCAGAACACACAAAAAAAATGAAAACTCGGGGCAAGATGAAAGATGAACAGTAAGTTAAGAGGTTATGAATGCGTGTTTTGCGGGTGGGGCATGGGGTGGTGCCATAAATAGAGTTCTGGTATCAGGGGAACGCGAGGAACAAATATGAATGGATTTCTTGATTTTTAAGTGGCAAAATTTAAACTTATTTTCAAAGAAATATAAAAGCTGTGCTGGCAAATTCCTGTAACAAGCAGCATTTTAAGACGGCATTTAGTTGTCTTTTATAATTGCTAATGAAATGGAAAACAGTTGCAGTTTTGATACTTGTGCTTACTAAGCAACAGACACAGGCAGAAAAAAAACAATCACCGGGGCTTACTTTATAAATCAAATTATTAAATGTGCTGTAAATAGAACTTGTTGAATTTACCTGCAAGTCCAATACAGAAGCAACTCGCTACATGGGAACTCAAACGTCAAGTGTTCCGTTCTACACAGATTACATACAGGACCGAAATAGAAATGTTTAAAGAAAGTTAATGCCGTGGGTGGGATTGTTTGTGACATCACGTGTGATGTCTCAAAGAGGGCGGTGATTAGCAAAGTGGGTGGCAATGTTTATGCCTCGGTCCGAGGAAAAGAAATGATTTACGAAATGAGCCAGTGCCCCTTTAAGTGCTGGTTTCAAAGGTAAGTTGGGATTGAGTCCAGGGAGTAGATGAGCTTGTAACTCTACAATCCATTTCATCTCATAGAGTCTCATGTGCAGTCTATGACAGAAGAATACCAAAGAAGCTGAAAAGTAAGGTGTACAAGACAGTGATGCGAACAATACTACTGTATGGTACAGAAACCTGGGTAGTAATCGCAGAGCAGAAGAATAAGCTAGAGGTGATGGAAATGAAGTGCCTCAGAAGGGTGGTAGGATGCACACTGTGGGACAGATGAAGAAATGAGGACATAAGAGCAGAAGCCAAAGTAACTCCAATTTCAGAAAAGATCAAAGAGCACAGATTACGGTTGTTTGGACATGTATATTGGGGACTGTATTTGGTGTAAGCTCTGTGGATTTTATCAATAAAGTATTTGCTGACATCCGTGGCTCCAGCAGTTTTGGCACTTTACTTTGTTTTTGGTTTCTTTTGTGCCAATTATCCTTTTGGAATTCTTGGGGTTTGGACACATGTGCAGAAGAGCAGAAGACAATCTGGTGAAGAAGATTTGGGACAGGCAGGAAGAAGATAAGAGGAAACAAGCACGTCCAGCAAAGAGGTGGATGCAGTTTATAAAAGAAGATCTGTGACAGTCAGGCATGAGTTTCAAAAAAGGCAGGAGTGTGGCACTGAATCGAGAGAGCTAGCAACAGTTAACATGATACCCTGTAGAAAATGGGAAAAAGGGGGGGGGGGTTGATGAGGATGTTGATGATGACATATGAAAGAAAAAAATGGCGAAGTTTAAAGAAAAATCTTTCGGCTTCTCCGGGTAGGGACTGCCACAGTGGATCACTAGTCCGCAGATTGATTGGCAATGGAGTTTTTATGGTGACGAGTTGCCAGCCTGGCAATGTACCTTCACAGAAGGCACATACACACACTCACACCTACCTGCATGTCTTTATTAAATAATGTCTTAGTTATGAAGAATTGAAGGATTTACGCTAACCATGGACAGCAGCACACTTGCTCAGTAGTGGTGTTCAATCTTTATCTGTGATCACTTTCTTGACATATATATTGCACCTTCTGCCATTGTGTGTGTGTTTATTTATTTAGTTATTTAGTTTGTTTACCAGGTTAGTACACTGATTCTTTGGCTGCATGATTCCCCATCCAAAAAAAAATATAAACATTCTGATCGATTGCTTACTCTAAAGTATGCATATATATATTTTAATAAATTTAATGTAATTCTCACCATTATGCACTGCATTGTGAATGAAGAGTGCACCATGGCCACATAACTTAACTGATTAATAAATGAAAAATAAAATAAACATTTCTGAAAATGCAGTAGAACCCTAACTTATCTGATCATCTTAGGAAATGCAAATTCCTCACAACCTCTTACTGGATAAAATCTGGACAAAGCCTGACAAAGTGGGGGACAAAGGCCCAAAACAGGGACATATTTTAAATATTGCCCTTAGAAAGGTGCTACAATAACAGTCTAAAAGACAAATTTATATCATTATGTAGTGACTTCATTCTTCAACTCATCCCTGTAATTTGCCAGAAAATCATAAATTTTATGAGGACCAGACCAAAGATCTGTGGCAAAAACCTGGACAGTTGAGAGGTATACTTCATAGAACCAGTGCTCAGATAGGCAACATATCACAAAGAAAGCAGTAAAACAGTTTAAATCTTTTTTTCATCCCAGTTGTTGGCAATACCATAATAATAAAGCAACAGAAATTATGTATACTCCTATACTGATGGATACTTGCACACTTGTTCATCATTTTCCATTCATATGCTGTCCACAATCCCCTCCGATTTGAAAGAATGTGTATTTACTGAAGTAATATGGCAAACCACAGTGTCTGAAACCATTTTTTAACTCAAGTTACAGAAAAAAAAAACAGACGGAACCATAAAACAAATTAAAAGATTTTACCGCAATTACGGAAAGACGGAACCGCAACCGCGGCATTATTGCAAGCGGCAGGTGACTGGAGAAATGTTTAACAATATCATACCATAAGAGGAAGATAATTCATTTTTTTCTGGTGATGTGCCTTAACACTTTTTTTCCATTCTGTTTTTTTAACTATGAAGCCAGAATCTGAAATTACTTCCTGCTTTAAACTTCAGTCCTCTGCGTTTTTCTTTGAAGCAGCTGCTGCGGGTGATGATCTTACTGAGACACACACAAACACATTCACACACACACATAAACAATAAAAAAGTAAAACCACAAGTGGAATAAAAGAAGACAATGGTCAAAGTGGTATTTGATAACTAGCAAAACAGAAAGCCCTGAAATCACCTCCTGTTATAGGTCACAGATTGCTGGATTTGCGATCCTTACTGTTTCAAACTGGCATTTACAAATGAGTAAGTGATAGGAACATAAAAACAAAAGGTAGTTGATACTGGGAGCCAAAACGGGATTGGAATTTAAGAGTTACAGGATATTCAAAAAAAAATGATACTGTGGGAGGAAACATTAGTGACGTGATAAACTGGGCGTTACTTTGGTCAGCAGTAGTGTGGACCCGAATTTTAAACACTGGGATTGTCCCTTTAAGTGCTGTGACGTTCCAGACATTTTTTAGTCACTGTTGGTTTTATCAGATTTGATCATGCCTGCTTTTGTATGTTTACATATTTGCTTCTTTACATACATTTGGCATTCATAACCTTCAAACTAATGCAGTCTACATTTACAGCGAATCTGGACAACTTCCTTCCCTAATACTTAGTTTTAAAATCAATGTATCCCATACTAATTAATGTGCAGCACGCACTCTCTAAACTGAGCTGGGGTGATAGTCTTTCATGTTGCCTTCCTGTGGATTTTATGGGTGTAGGTCACCTGAGAAACAAACAAACACACGGAATGCTGTCCATCTGAAAATTAGCAGTGTTCAAATGTGCATTTAATGAAAAATCTGAAACATCTGGGGGAAATTGCAATCTCTTTGCCCCAGCTATTTTAATCAGCAAGAAGGTGCTGCAACTCTGAGGAAAAAGAGTTTTCCCAATTACAGACAACAGCCTTAACAAACCTGACTTTTGGCTAGCATGAAAAACTGAGATTCACACAACTGGCCCTTGCTTATCTGTCGAACTACAAGGTGCCTGCATGTGTGAGACATGCTTTCTTGGTATGCAGACATTTAACTGATGAACAGCCTTCCCTGCCACTGTCAACAGAGGGAACATTTCTGCAACTGTCAATTTGAGGTGCTTCTCTGAAAGAGGTTATTATGAATTACAGAGATATCATTCCCCGACGACTTCAGTTCCCCCTCACTTCTAGTAAATAACTGTTATCACTTTTAGTTCCTTATACTGGGCAAAGTTAGAGCATATTAAATAAGTGCACCTGCATAACAAAAAAAATACACACACACGCGCACAGACACACGCACAGACATGCACAGACACAGACACACACACCTACCTCACATTATGCAGCTGCTGGTGTTGGCCTATTCTTCCTGGTATCTTATCCAGCTTTGTGAAAATAATTTCATGTCTAAAGGGAGGTATTCAGAATTGTTAATGACATTAGTGTAATGTTCACTAAATCAAACTGTAAGCTATTATTTCTGTTTTTTTTTCATATACAAATGGGTTTACTTATACATCTGGAATAAACCTTTGAGCACTAAGTGTTTAATTCAGATGAATATGCATTCCTAGTACATGAAACTAGAACAGAAGTAAAACCAATAACTCATGTTTTATTATCACTACACTATGCAACAATGCAATTTTGAATACTACCCCAGACCCTTACAAAGCTGATCAGCTTCCTGGATTTTTCTCCTTGGACTGTATGCAGCAGTAAAAATGGTGCTGCATGTCATGTTAAGCAGTGCATATATCATGTCAAACTACACACCCCCTCTTTCAGTTTGCCATCACAAACAACCTTAATCTGGTAATATATGAATGACAATATATACAAGAGGAGGACAGCAGTTAAAGCAAATTTCCTTCCTGGAATAAACGGACAGGTAAATGTTGACCAGCTCAGAATCAAGGTCGAGGACTGAATAATCCCAGCTACAGACAAGATGTGGTTGCTATGTAGATTGAGTTAGGTAAAATTAGTAGAGACATGAATGTGGAAGTAAATCTAAGGCACACAGCAGCAAGTCGAGTTTATAATAACACAAAGCTAAGTACAGAGCAAAACATACATCATGGTGGTTCAGTGGTTAATGTAACATACATCATGGTGGTTCAGTGGTTAATGTGTTAGCCTTGCATGTCTGCAGTCCCACCTCAACATCTAGTAGTTATTCATGTGAACAAATATGCCCCAGTATCTTTTGTTGGTATTTCAGACCCCCCCAGCCTCACAGTTCTTCAGGCCCCCTCACCCATCCCCACAGTTCTCAAATACATGCTGAGTGAATTGGCTTCCCTAAACTGTTTGTATCTAGCTAGACACACAGACACACATACATAAAATCTGAATTTACCATTGCCCTTGTGATTTATGCCATGTTGAAAAGGGGATCTACAATGGACTAATTCACTAACCCAGATAAAAAATAAATTAAAGTTATAACACTATAGGCAGAAAATATGAGCTAGTATTTCTGAAGTTATGTCTCTGTCCAGTAATATCTTCCAGAGCAAGTGATCCCTTTCCAGAATTTTGAGACACTTTACCTTGTGGATGATATTCAGCAGCATGGGCAATGTACTGATGTGGAAATCAGGATTAAGCAGCAAAGCAGCTATGTAAGGGACCTCACTTATCCTTTAAAGTGCAATATACCAGTATGCAATTGACTTTACTGCTTTAACTGTAAGCACCTTATAGGTCCATAAGTTCTTACCAAGCTTATAGCCTAGGATAGACTCAAAAAGCTCCCTCATATCACCCAGTACTGGTAGAAGGTTAACAGTGTTCCCATAAAGTAGATTTTCCTTACATATCCTAGGTGAAAATTTGTGATATTTTGTCTTGTCATGCACACTAGTTTTAAAGGTTGCCAGGGAAGTACTCTGTTTGATATGAAAAGGCAGCCTATTGCAGAAACAGCATACATTGGGTTAGGTATCTATCCCACCATATGGTATTGTTGATGTGGAGTGCAGGCTTAAGTTCCTACAGCAAGTGTCTGTATTACCACTGGTTCTGCTTAGGTGAAGGAATTTAAAGAGTGTTAGGTTATTCACAGCATTGAAGGTTAAGCACAGATCACTGCTCTGGAGTCCATACAATACCGAGTAGAGGAATAAGGTTATAACAATGGACACCAAGAAATTATTTTTTTGGGTGAGTAAGTGTGTGGAGGTCTGTCAAATTTGACTAGACGGTTAATAATGTATATGCAGAAGGATGCATTATGTTCAATACTGTCCCTTAACAAATGAGGAATAAGTTGGGATTATAACTTCTCTGGACCTCGAGGAAATACCACGAAGAATAAGTTGTGTAAAAGGTAGAAATGCGTTTCTAATAACTACAGAGACATGGTGGTGAAAGGAGAGTTTGTTATCAATGTAGTTACCAAAGTACCTGATGACTGTATCAGATTTAAGTGAAATGTTATTTATATGGTATGCAGTAGTGATGTCAGACTTATTAAGGGAAACTATGCTGCATTTCTCAGTGTTGAGGGTAAGCCCATGAATAACACCATCAGCCATTTGCTTGGTCCAACTCTTGTTGGAGAATTTGTTATTAAACTGGGATTTGATAACCTCTCCGGGTTTGCTACAATCACCAAGCGTCATTAGGCAATAGTCTCTCAATATCAGCTTTCATGTCGGAGAAGTATATTCAATGGAGGAGTGGGACAACACTGGGGATGTTTTCTGTCTAGAGCAAATACCCACAAGGTTAATTATACAGATTCAGTCAAATTACCTGTCTAGTGAAATATGTGTGGATTAAAGTTGAGTTGGGAGAGTTTGTCAACAATCACAACATGGAGGTAGTAATGGAGGTACTGGCAAGGTCAAGGTAGGAAATGTGGACCATATGACCCTTATCAATGGCCTCAGTAACCCTTTTGAAGAATTCATCCAGGTTAAGTATGGTCTACCTTTTATGAAGCTGAACTGGTGTGTATTCATGAGGTATACAGCCACCTTATATCACTGTTTACTATTTCAGTTATACTTCATTTAAAGCTTTGCAAATAATACTAGTGAGACAAATAGGTCTATATGTTCCAGGATCAGTAAAGGTGGTCTATAATTTACATTATCAGTAGAACCACCTTACGCAACAGAACCACAACAGCTGTTATTTACATTTTGGGGATATAACCAGTGGACAGAGTTGATGGTGGAGTTTTGCTAGGTGTTACTTAGTACTTACAGCAGACATCCAAGGATAGTTTCAGGTTCCACGGACCTCGTATTTTTAATTTTGGAAAGTGAGGAAAGGAATTGAGAAGGTGTGTGGTGGAAGGGGCTTCAGAGGGAGAATGCGTGGTATGAAGTTGGAATAGAATCTGTCTGTAAAGGTATCACACATGATACGATTAAAGAAAACCTTGGTAGAGAACTGTCAGCTACTTTTATGCTTTCACACATAGAAAAAGGTGTTAGGGTTGTCTTTTGAATTACAAAAAAAATAGTGAAACACAGTGTCAAAACACAGTATTAAAAACATAAAATGCAGTGTTATGCCAAACAGGATCACAAGACTTCCTTTATTAAGTTCCTTACCATAAGGGAACTTCATCAGATCTAAGACACATCATATAAAAACTTCAGGTAGCAAAATCTCATAATACCATCAACCAACAGAAACTTTAGAATTTTAATTATAAAAAGTTTAAATATTTAAAGGAAAAACACCTAAAATTATCCAAAAAAACAAATGTCAGGAATAATGTATAGGGAAGAATGTGCCGTTGTTAGGCTTACCAGCTATCTGGTATTTTTCTGAAAATCAGAATGATTCTCTGGTTGTCCGGAAAACACTATTAAAACTCCAGTATTCTATTTGGAAGCATGGACAGAATGCCAGAGTTTGTTAAAAAGCGAGCTCCATTATATATATATATATATATATATATATATATATTTTTTTAACAAAAAGCATTGCTAAAGCAATCCAGTGGACTCAGAGATACTATACAACAGCAACAAAAAAAGAGTAATGCACACACATTAGATGTGTAAAAATGTACTAAAAGGGATGTTCTGGACATCATAAAATGGACCTGGATGTGGGTGAGGATGGGTTGGGCCTGGGAGGAGTTACAGGTAGTGCAGGAGGCATGACTTCAGTCCAGTTCTCTGCATTGTGAAAGGTGGCAGCACTAGTCATTGTTAAAAACTACATTTAAAAACATTTTAAAATGCATGGAATACATTTTAAAAAACTAACTCAAATTATAAAATGAAACTTGACCATCAAGGGAATTATAGATTTGAAGCTTTAAGCTGAAGAACTTAAACTTGAGTACAATGTCTGCATTTAATAGGAGCTGCCAATACAACTCTCTTAAATTAGGCTATCCTTCTCAGCTACCTCCTCTTTCACTAAAGGAAACTTTTGCAGGAATAAAAATACAAAATTCTTAAAATTAGAACATATTTTAGAATGTTTACTTACAGCATTAGCTTCATTACCCCTGACAATTGCATATACAAGTGCACAAGTCCTGGAGCGCACAGCTTGTTCAGTTTTTCCCAATATAAAAGGTCAAACATGTTAAACAAGTAGCTAATTTATACTACCCCCTTTGTTCCACAGTTGCATTTCCCATTACAAGAAATAATTTTGGTGTATGTACTTATGGTAGTATTAATAGTGTCCAGAACATAACCCACATTTAAACATGCCTTTAATGTATGGAAAACACCACATCAAAATCTTTTGAACTCCTTTCCATAATTCCTTTTAAATTCTGATTCCTTTTGAACACAAAAATGGGGCCAGCTCCTAATTTATCAAGTTGATGAAAATACTGCTGGCCAGCTTCTCAGAAACATTCCAACAGTCCTAAGCTCTACGATTAAAAGATAAACCATGGCCTTGAAAAAGTCATAAACCCCTTGTGTACTCTATAAGAATTTATAGAATTTGGGTTATTTAATAAGTATTAACTTTATGTGTTTACCCTGTAATATTTAATCAATAATGGGAGCCAAAAATTCAGGAAGGTAGTAATCTCTTTTCATAAATAAATCCTTAAGTTTAATAAGCTCTTTTTCAAACTTGCTATAATCAGGAACAAGCCTTGAGAGCCTTAAAATCTGTTCTTTAACCAAATTTTTTTTGCCACAAGCGGTGGCTGCTTACAAACTGTAAAATAACTATTCCAAAATGTTTTTCCTAAAAGTGTTATATTCTCACTTTCTTTCTTCATGTTACAAAGATAGTACACAGTTGTGTACATTTACCATAAATGTAGATGTTCGAGTGTACTTGCTGTTGCAGTCATTACAATTGGGTTATTCTGCTGGCAGGCTACCCTCAGTCGGCCTGAATTCCAAAGTCTAGGTCCGGCGTCGGTTGCTGTCGCTTCTTCCCTGATGTCAGTGCGCCAGGGGTATAAAAGATGCAGCTGACGCCATTTTCTTCAGTTTTTCTAGCCCCAGATGTCAGGTGCCCCCAAAAGGGTAGGCTAAAAATATGTCAATAAAACATGCATGCACCAAAGTATATATTTTACCTTCATCTACAAGCAAATACACCACATAGGTTGTATAGAATAGAGAAGTACAGATAAGTTCCAGCAAAGAAATGGGGAATGGTGGGTGGGTAACCTGAACTACAACACTCGAACATCTACATTTATGGTAAGTGTACACAACTGTACTATGCTCTTTGTGTTTCACTGTTGCAGTCATTACAATTGGGTTGAATCCCAAAGCTAAGGTTGGGAGGCTGGAGCTAAATAGCATTAGGAGCGGCTATTAGGCCCTGCATTAGGAGCGGCTCTTAGGCCCTGCAGAACTTCAGTGGCAAAGCCTGCCCTGGATTTAGAGTAGAGTGGTAAGTGATAGTGCTTTGTGAAGGTGTGCACTGAACTCCAAGTAGCAGCCTCTAAAATGTCTTTGGTTGGTACTTCCGTGAGGAAGGCTGCTGAAGTGGCTGCTGCTCTGGTTGAATGTGGCCTAATGCCCTTAGATACTGGCTTGCCATGTTGTGAATAGCAGAAATGAATGCAGTGGCCTATCCACTTTGAAATAGTCTGCTTTGAGATAGCCTTTCCTTGTGATCCTGCAGCATATGCCACTAGTAATTGCTCTGTCTTTCTGAAAGCTTTGGTTCTGTTCAAATAGAAGCACAGCTCTCTGTGTATGTCCAAAGAATGCAGAATTCTCTCCCCCTTATTCTGTGGGTTTGGATAAAAGGTAGGCAGATGAATAGTTTGGGTAAGGGCCACACTGGACACTACCTTAGGCATAAATGTCTGGTTTGTCCTCAGAGAAACCCTATCTGGATAAAAAATGATAGAAGGTTCCATAGCCATGAGTGCCTGTAGCTCTGAGACTCGTCTTGCAGAAGTTATTGCTAGGAGCAGAGCTGTTTTCCAAGATAAAAACTTTATATCAGCTGTAGCGGCTGGCTCAAAAAGAGGCAGGGTGAGTTTTTCCAAGACATAATTGAGGTCCCATGCAGGTATTGGTGATCTCCTTGGAAGCCTTAAATTTTTGGCCCCTCTGAGGTACTGCCTTAATAAAGGATGAGAAAAGATTGGTGGTTCTGTATTGTAATGAGCCGAAATGGCAGAGGCATGAATTTTTATAGATGAAAAGGATAGGCCTTTGTCCAGCATCTCAGTCAAGTATTGCAAAATCTGAGGAATATTTGGTACAGTTGTGTCAATTCCTTGTGCCTGACTCCAAGCACAGAATCTCTTCCATTTTCCAGCATAGGATTTTCTAGTACTAGGCCTCCTGGCCTCCAAAATGACATCCATCACCGCTTTAGTGAGAGGTGTGTTTTGTATGACTACATTATCCACCATGCTGCCAGATTTAAGATCTTGAGTTGGCTGTGCAGGATCTGATTGTTCTGCTGGGACAGTAGATGAGGCACTTGAGGTAAGGTCCAGGCTGGGCATTGAGACAAGTTCCTTAGGATTGGATACCAGTACTGGCGTGGCCAGTCTGGGGCAATCAGTATAATTTTTGGCTTCTCCTGTCTGACCTTTAGGAGTACCTTGGGGAGGAGAGGCAGAGGAGGAAAGGCATATACTGTTAAGTTTTTCCAGATGAAAGATAGGGCATCCACTTTCCATGCTTGTCTGTGATAAGTCCTTGTGAAGAATCTCTTCAGTTGGCGGTTGTGAGGTGAGGCAAATAGATCTATGTGCGGGCATCCCCATTTCCTTGTTACCATGCTGAAGACTTGTGGATCCAATTTCCACTCGTGGGGATCCATGAGGTTTCTGCTTAGCTTGTCTGCCAGAGTATTTATCTGTCCTGGCAGGAATTGTGCCTGCAGATGTACTTGGTAAGTCAATGTTGTGTCCCACAAAGTCATGGCTAGTCTGCAAAGGGGACATGAATGAGTGCCTCCCTGCTTGTTTATATACCACATGACCATGGTATTGTCTGTCTTTATCAGTAGCTGTCCCAGATGAAGTAGGTCCTTGAAGGCTGTCAGGGCATTTTGAACAGCTAGCATCTCTTTTTGATTGATATGTAGATGCATTTGGTTTGCAGATCATGTGCCTTGAATACATCTTCCTGCCATGTGAGCTCCCCAGGCATAATCCGATGCATCTGTTGTTAAAGTCTGTGTGGCTGGGGGAAGAGTGAATGGCTGTCCCTTGTTCTGGTGACAGGCCTTCGCCCACCATCGAAACTCCTGTTGCAGGCAGGGAATGAGAGTAACCATTGTTTCCAGGCTGTGGCAATGTTGAGTCCAAACACTTTTTAGGTACCACTGAAGTTTCCTCATATGCAGTTTTGCATATGGAATTAGTAGAATGCAGGATGCCATGAAGCCCAAAGCCTGCAGAATTTTTCTTGCAGATAACTGGGCCTTTGTTGCCAACAGTTTGAAATAGGTAGTCAGTTGCCTTTGTCTGGCGTGAGATAAGCCATCTGGGCAGTTGTATTTAAGCTTGCACCCAGGAATATTATATCTTGAGAGGGTACTAGTTTTGATTTCTGTTCATTGACTGTGTACCCTAGGCATGGTAGTAATTTCTTTACAAACACCAGATGCTGTAGTAGAATGTCCTTGTTCTCTGCTTGAATGAGGCAGTCGTCCAAGTAAGGATATATTTGTATTCCTCTTTGTCTGCAGTATGCAATTACTGGTGCCAGGCACTTTGTGAAGACCTTGGTTGCAGTAGATAAGCCAAAGGGCAGTGCAGAGAATTGGTAGTGCATTGAGCCAGCTTTGAATCTGAGGTATCTTCTGCATGTTTGTCTGATTGGGACATGCAGGTATGCCTCTTTTAGATCTAAAGTCATAAGCCAAGCCTTCTAACCCAACATGGGCAGAAGCTGCTGTAGAGTCAACATTTTGAATTTTGGAATATCCAGATATGTGTTTAGAATAGATAGGTCTAGTATTGGGCTCCAGGCTTTGTCCTTTCTGGGTACCAAGAACAGTCTTGAATAGAATCCTTGTCCCTGCACTTGCTCTGGTACTTGTTGAATGGCCCTCATGTCCATGAGGGATGAGACTTCTTTTAGTGCCTCTGCCCATTGATGTTTTGGCAGGTCTGGCCAACCGTTGCCCTTGGCAGGGTATGGAAGTGAAACTTGTAGCCTTGTGACACTATGTTTACGACCCATTTGTCCTGGGTTATTATGTGCCACTTTTGAGAAGAAAGTGCTAGTTTTCCCCCTAAAGGTGCTGCCAGAAGATAAGTGCTTGGCGCTGGCAGGGGGAAGTCATTGGGACTGTTTCCTGTATGGCTGTGATTTGTCTTCTCCAGTTTTGGAGGTAGAAGCACCCCATTGTTTAGACCTGTACGAACCTTAGGGCTAGGATCTGCCTCTAGGGCGTCTGTATCTGCCCCTTTGTGGCCTGTCTGACACTGGAAAGGACCAGTTCTTTGTAGGCCAGTGTCTGCTAAATCTTGTAAGAAATCCTTGACTGTTTGCATAGATTTAGCTTTGTCCTCCATTTTCTTTAACACCTCTTCTGCTTTAACACCAAATAAAGCATCATGCTGTAATGGAGCATCCAATAATTTTGCTTTAACATGATCAGGTAGATTTTGTTCCTTTAAACAAGCATGCCTCCTAATGACAGAACCCGTAACTGTGGCCCTGCAGGAGGCCTCCAGAGAATCAAAACCACATTGCAAAGTATGCTTTCCAACTTGTTCAGCTGCATGCAATAAATCCTGCATTTCTTTGTTTTCTGCACATTCAGACTATCAACATTTTCTGTTTAAGCAGTGACATAATATATTGCTGATATTTGAGCATATGAAACTGACAATTTATAGCCCTTATAGCCAAGGTAGCAGAAGTGTAAATCTTTTTTCCCCATCTGTCCAATGCCCCAGAATCCCTGTCAGAGGGAGTAGGGTTTTTGCAGTGGAAGCCTTGACCCCTTTGGGACCCTGAGAGCTAGCTTCTGGGTCAGCAGCAGGGTTTTTGAAAAAGAATTTATGAGAGTCAGGAACCCTGTAGTACCTGTCCGGCTTAACAGGAGCTGGAGGCAAGGAGTCAGGGGTCAGACTGTACTCTGAAAATACATCATCTACAATGTCTAACACAGGTGGAATGGCTAGGGGCCTGTGTTGTGGTAGTAAAAGGAAGTCTCTGAGCTTTTTCTTAGATTCTGAATAATCTTGGCTCTCCTAGTGGAAATGCTCCCTCATGGTATGTAAAGTTTCCCCAAAAGAATAATCCTCACTGGGAGAGGCTGAAGGGATAGATTCTTCAGCATCAGAATCCTCATAGGGAGGAAGAGAGTATTCCTGATCAGAAGAGGAATCAGATGAAATGGAAACCTGATCTGAAGATTCATATTCTGCCTCTTGCCTAGGCTTCTTATCAGGAGGGGGATGGGAACCCCTGATCAAAGTAATTAGGCCTTCGGCCATATTGAGTATCTGTTTTTTAGGCATGGAGGCCTGTCCATGAGGCTGTTGTACTTGTTTCTTTGTCTTTAAAGGTGCTTTAGTCTTTGCCTTTGAAGCTGAAGTTGTTTTAACATATAACTGAGTACATCTGAAAACACCCTCAGAAGCCGATGCCTGCTCAGCGGCTCCGGACCTATCTGAGGGAATAGTTTCCGAAGGTCCAATACCTTGAGCTTCCAGTGGCCTGGTCGACTCCACGTGGGTGTCGGTAGCGGCCTGCGAGTCTAAAGTAGCAGTCGTCAGGGGCTGCAAAGCTGCCTCACTGAGAACTGGCGAGTGGCTTACAAGAAGCCTCGACGTCGGTTTTGGACCTCGGATGCCTGTTCTTTTCTTTGCGTTTCTTTTGAATTCCAGTAGTCGGATGGCTATCTGACGACATTGTATAGTTAAATCTTCTGCCAAAATAGTGAAATGCAAAATCGTTCCGACGCTTAATAGTGCATTGGTTAAATCTAGCACAAAACAGACAACTAGCAACGTCGTGGTCAGGGCCTAGGCAAGCAATACAGTAAGAATGAAAGTCCTTATGAGGTATTTGCTTCCCACAAGAAATACAGTTATTAACTTTTTCTGACATTGGTCTGGAGCAAGAAAAAAGTTTCCCCAACGGGGTACTTAGCTTTTAGTGAAGACTTCGGATCTGAAATTCGAACACGAAAATCTCAGGAGTCGGCCGACCGGCGCTTGCAATCTTCTTTTGCTTCGGGCACTGCGCGGCAAGAAAGACTGAAGAAAATGGCGTCGGCTGCATCTTTTATACCCCTGGCGCACTGACGTCAGGGAAGAAGCAACAGCAACCGACGCTGGACCTAGACTTTGGAATTCAGACCGACTGAGGGTAGCCTGCCAGCAGGATAACCCAATTGTAATGACTGCAACAGTGAAACACGAAGAACGTCCTTAGTTACAGGAACATCCAAATAGCTAATCTCCGCAAAACTTTTTTCAAAAGTAAATGTTGAAAAGCTAACAGTGTTGTTTATGTACCGAAGAAAAAAAATCATTGCACATCTCCATAAAACCAGACCAAAAAATAAGTGTTTTCTAAAAATCTTAAGTATTCAGAAACAGAATAACTAAAGTCACCATCAAAAATCTAACAGTTTTCCCACACCCACATAATATACAGCTGTGTAAAATCTTACCATAAACAGTACATGTCCTTCTTTTCAATGCTACAGTATACATCACCTCTGGGACCTCCTGCCAAGGATAGCCCAATGTCTGGCCAGTGTACCAAAGCCTGAATTACAGAGGTAGTGTTGTACATCAGACGTGTGCTCCCAGTGCAAGCCCAGGGAAAAAATGTGACATACGTATGGTCTCAACTCAGACCTGAAGTACCTCAGAGGAACTATGACCCCCCAGTGGAATGGAGGACACATACATCATGAAAAACAAATGAAGGAAGAGAAGGAGAGGAAACTCTCAGTTAGTACAAAAGTGCCATCCATGCAAAAGGAACAGAACAAAGGTGGGCAGGAAGGAAGGAGTGAATACTGCAACAGTGAAAAGAAGGACATGTACTGTTATGGTAAGATTTTGCACAACTGTACCATGTCCTTCCATATCACTGGTGCAGTACTCAGTACCTCTGGGAGAGTACAAAAACTACAGTGAAGGCAGGGAGGAGGAAGAAGGCAAGGAATAGCTCTCCACCAACCCATGCAGGACAGCTTTGGCAAACCCTGCCCTGGGCCTGAAAATGACATCCAATCTGTAATGCTTAGTGAAGGTGTGAACTGAAGACCATGTAGCAGCTTCAAGGTTGGAGTTGGCATCCAAGCCTTTGAAGAGAGTCTCCATGGAAGCCACTGCTCTATTAGAATGAGACCTCACAGAGGCAGGCAACTGCTTTCTATGAAAATAACAAAAAAAGAAATGGCCTTGAAAATCCAGGAGGACATGGTTTGCTTAGAAACTTCCAAACCAAATGTCCTCATAAGAAAAGAAACACAAAGCTGATCAGATTTATGAAAAGCCATTGTTTTGTCTAAGTAGTATCTGTCCGTGCAAATCCAAAGTAAGAAGAACCTTTATATTAGCTGACTGCAGAGAAGGGAAAAAAGAAGGAAGCTTGACAGACTGATTAACGGACAGCATATTATCCACCTTGGGCATAAAGGAAGGATTTGTACAGACCGACACCCCGTCTCTATGAAAAAAATAAAAAAAGAACCATCATCAAGGCCTGTAGTTCAAACATCCTTCTGGCAGAGGTTAAAGCAACCAATAGAACAGTCTACCAGGTGCAATGTTGCAAAGCAGCAGCAGCAGGCTTAAAAGTAACCTGAGTCAAGTTTTCAAGGACAAAAGTAAGATCCCAAGGAGGAGAAATGGGCTTTCTGGGAGTATAACATGAAGGACACTTTTAAGAAACTGCTTGACCTGAAACCTAGAGGCCAAGTGTCAGCCAGTCAGAAATGTCTGACAAGTGAGCTTTCAATTAAGAATATGCCAAGCCAGCATGCAGTAGTTTGCACAGGTAGGAAAGAACCAAGGGGACCCCCACTGAAAAGAGGTCCTGGTGAGGTTTAAGACAGCAAACAAAAAATATTTTCCATTTGGACATATATGAACTTCTGGTATTGGTTTCCTGGCCTTCTGCAGGACCCTGAGCATGTCCTCCAAAAACTGGTGTTGGAAAAGAATCAAAGTCCTATCACCTAAAGTGTCAGTTGAAAAGTGGATAGATGAGTGTGAAGGACAGTTGCTTTGTCTTGTGTGAGAAGATTCATGTGGTGTTTTGGTGATTGACCCTGACTAGATGGAATAAGAGGGAGTACCACTGCTCTCTGGGCCAAAAGGAAGTCACCAACAAGATTTTTGGAGAGTTGTTCTCGATTTTGTGAAGAACCCTTGGAAGGGGAGGAAAGGCATACAGGAGCATTCTCTTCCAAGAGAAAGACATGGCATACAATTTCCAAGTCAAAGGACTTGGGACTCTTGAACAGAACTATGGGAGCTGCCTGTTCAGTGAGGAGACAAACAGATCTTCTTGAGGAATACTCCACCAATGAACTATGTCCAGAAACACATCATCTTGAAGCATACATTCTTGAGGCTGTATCCTGGATCTGCTGAGAAAATCTGCCACAAAATTGTGCTTTGAAGGGATACAGACTGCCTGTGGATTGACCAGAAGACTGATAGTCATTTCCCATGTTTCAAGGGCCAACCTGCAAAGAAGGTATGACCTCATTCCCCCTTGTTTATTGATGTACCACATGACTGTGGTGTTACCTGCACAAACCTTCAAGGGACCTGGGACCCACAGTGCATGGAAAGCTTGACAAGCCAGAAGGAGAGCCCTCATATCATTGATGTTGAGGTGATCTACCCTCTGCTGAGTCAAAGGCCCTGCACCTTCAGGTTGCATGAAGCAGCTCCCTACCCAAGCACTGATGGGACTGTGAAAAGTTCCTGAGACAGCTGGGGAGGAAAGAACAACTTTGTTGAAAGATAGCTGCTGAACCCACCAGTAAATTCCAGTTTGAGACAAGGAGAAGAGGAATTAAATGGTCCAGTAGTTAGGTGCTGAAGCCACACTGACTTTAGGTAAAACTAAAACTTCCTCATATGAAGCCTGGTCCAGGCCATGAATTCCAGAGCCCTGAAAAACTCCTGGCTGGAAGAGAGGACAGGGGGAGCAGGGGCAGAAAATAATTTGTGAGGGTAAAACCTTGGAGTCAGGAAGAGATGCCTAGATTGGAACTGTCTGGAACCTGCAGCTTTGGAAAATATGATCCTGAGAAGGAGTTGACACTGACTTCTCAAGACTGACAATGTACCCCAGGCTGTACAACAGAAGCTGGGTAAAATGAAGATCCTGCACAGCTTGAAATGGTACGACACCTGAAGCAAGAGGTCATCCAGATAAGGAAATATCTGAATGCCATGAAGCCTGCAAAAGTCAACTACATGGGCTTAAATTTGGTGAACATCCCTGGTATTGTTGAAAGGGCAAAGCAGAGAATTGAAATGAGAGGAAGAAATAGAGAAACACAAATATTTTCCAAATAGAGGGTGGATAGGAATATGAAGGTAAGCATCCTTCAGATCAAAGGAGACCAGAAAGGCCAGGGGAAGCAACAGAGGAAAGAGTCTGAAGAGGAAGGATGGCAGTATGAGAAAGGTGCTCAGGAAGGAAAAATCCAGGGCAGGTCTCCAAGACCCCTCTTTCCGGGGACCAGGAACATTTGGGAATAAAAACCTAAATCCCTCTCCTTCTATGGAACCAGATAAATGGTACCATGGTCCAGCAGACCCTGCAATACCTCTTGAAAATGAAGAAGATGTTCTGCAGGGGGATGAGGAATACCAGAGAAGGAGGAAAGGGTCTTACAGGTCATGACATAACCCTGCTGGATAAGGGAGAGAACTCAGGTGTCTGTGGTAATCAGCTGCCAAACTGGGAGACATAGAAAAAGCCTGAGGGACAGGGAACCTGGCTGAGAGGAAAGGAGGACAAACAGTCAGATGGCTGCAGATTTGTTGGGAAAGGACTGGTTCTGGGGCCTGGGCCTTTGAGTAGGCTTATCAGGAAAAAAAAAACACAACTTGGAGCTTTCTTTCCTTTGGAAGACTGTCTAGGCAGTCGACACAAAAAAGCAGTCTTACTAAGATAGTTTCTCTGAAACCTGGTAATAGATGAGACAAAAATGTTTCATATCTTTCATGATCTTACTCTGATTCTGTATGGGAGTGAAATGCACAGCCACAGCAATACCAAACAAATTCTGGTTATCCATGGAAGCATCCAGGAGGTTTGCTTTGATATCATCTGACAAGGCCTGAAGGTGAAGCCAGGAATACTGCCTCATCACAGAGCCAGAGGTAGCAGCCCTAGAAGATGCATCAGCTGCACCATGGATGCATTTAATAGAGTGATGGGCAACCTGAGACATGGAACTGATCAAGGAAAGTGTTGAGGCCTTATCCTCAGAGTCTGGTAATTGTATACCTTCTTACCAATTCTCTTCATAACTATACTGTCTTTATCTGCAGGAAGACGTTTGGAAGAAGGCAATAGCCAAGAAGGCTCATCAGTAGATACAGAAATCACTGCAAGGTCAGAGAAAGGGTTTTTGTATAAGAACTTAGAGGCATCCGGCACCTTATAGAACCTGTCAGATTTCTTAGGAGCTGGAAGGTGGGAATCTGGTGTCAGAGAAGCAGCAGAATAGACATCCAATTAAGCAGTCAACACAGGAGGGACAGTGAAAGTTTTGGAGTGTTCATTTGTAACAACTCATAATACCTTTTTTGGACCTCAGATACTTGGGAGCAATCCCATTGGAAATGCTCCATCATACATAGAACCATGTCCCTGAAGGAAAGCTCCTCCAAGGGAGAATCAGGACTGACAGATGAGATGAATTACTTGAGACGTACCTCCCTGGACTACATAAAAACAGACATGGAAGAGCTCTCAGATCATGTGGCCCAGGCAGGTATGACCCTAGCCCCGAGTAGCATCCTGCCTTTGCCCAGAATGATACCACAGTATATGGACAAAATTATTGACTTCAACAATTGGCTAAGCTTCTGGTGTCATTCAAAGGGGATCCAGTATCTGTCTGCCTGGAAATACATGATCGACAAACCACGATGCTTTGCCAGAGATGGTCTGCACCTGTCACCTCTGGGATTCAGGTTACTGGCTAAAGCTCTTGCCACACCTATAGTGCCTTTTTTAGGCAAGGTTAAAGGACAAAACCACCACCATAACAGATACAAGCATGCAAAATCGGAAGGCAATGCTACTCAATGCTAGAAGTCTAAACCTCAAAATGCACTCTCTTGAGGCACTCCTAAAAATGGAGAACATCGACATCTGTGCAGTAACTGAGACCTGGTTCAAGGCTCCAGAGAGCACCCCTGCAATACCAGGCTACAACTCTTACCACACTTTTCGGCCACAAAACCAAGACCGAAACACTAAAAGTGGAAGAGTGTCCATATTCACCAAGGATAGTCATACCTCCAGGCTAGTTGCCCAACACAATGCATTTGAAATTCTCCAGATGCAACTAACACTAGGCAAGACTGCAATCCAAATTGTAGCTTGCTGCAGATCCCCCACCATACCCCAAGATTCTCACTACACCTTTCTAAACATATTGAAAAATATTAAGATACAACCAAACACCCTAACACTGGGTGATTTCAACTACCCTGATATTAACTGGGAAAACTACTCGGGTACCAACTCCTTTTCCCAACGGTTCTTGGAATTCATAAATTCCAAAACCCTGGATCAACTAATCCATTGTCCCACCAGGAGCTCCAATATCCTAGACCTGGTCATTACCAACATGGGAGATAGATGCTCCACACCAGTGGTCACCCCCTCATTTCATGTCTGACCATAAGCAAATCACCCTTGGCATCCACATCCCACCCCCACACCCCAAGTAAGGAAACCTCCTTAAAAAACTTCTCCTAAGCCATCTTCATGCTACTGAAGTCAGAAGTGACAAACTTCATGACACCCATGCAGACGGGATCTGAAAGTTCGAATGCAGAATCCTACACTAAGGCACTGTACGAGAACATCCACTTGTGCATGAATCGTGCCATCCCAAATAGAACCAAGATGCTCTCCTCCAAAAAAGGTCAATCTGGCGGTCCCCTGCTATAAACAAACTATACAACAGAAGGAAGAAAGTGTTGCAGAAAAGAGGAAAATCCCAGGATGCAAAAAACTCCCTCACCAGCCTCAGTAAGAAGCTGAGATCCCTCATAAAATCCTCAAAAGCTAGTTACGAAAATAAAATTGCCAAAGATTCAAAAAGACAACCACAAGGCATTTTATAGTTATGTCAAGAATTTAAATGTCAATGCTCAGATCTGTTCTGAGCTTCAACAGAATGCATTAAATATACTGATCCCAAGGATATTGCCAATATCCTGGCAGATCGACTTAGTGCCAACTTCACCCCCCTCTCACTCCCTAAAGGGCCCATCTCAATACCAAAAGATTGCCAAATTCCAGTAATCACGGCCACACAGGTAGAAACCGCACTCTCCAAAGCTAAGAATACAGCATCCATGGGACCAGATGACATCCCAGGTTGTGTACTACATGAACTACAAAATGAACTGGCACCTCACCTAAGTGTCATGTTTAATAATAGCCTCACCTCAGGCTTCGTGCCCACTGAGTGGCGCACAGCTACAGTTATCCCACTCCACAAGGGGGGATCCACCATCCCATCAGTCAGACGAGCCTGATCTGCAAGGGCATGGAACACATTATCATGGAACTTATAAACAAAGACATTGGCAACCTTCAAACACTGGACCCCACCCAGTTTGGGTTTGTGAAGGGCCTTATCTTGTCTTCTGAACCTGACTGACGTCTTTGAATCAGTCTCTAGAGCTGTGGAAGAGGGTAAGGCGGTCCACACAGACGATCTGGACTTCGCCAAGGCCTTCGACACCATCCCCCACTCTGGAATCATAGATAAACTTACTAAGCTGGGCATAAATCCCTATGTCACTCAATGGGTTGCCAACTGGCTTACTGACAGAACCCAGACTGTAAAAGTAGCTGACTCCAAATCCAGCTCCAGACAAGTGACAAGTGGAGTACCTCAGGGTTCAGTTCTGGGACCACTCTTGTTTGGCATCTACTTCTCTGAAGTACAGGCCAACACTAAGGGACTCTGGCTAACAAAGTTCGCAGATGACTGCAAACTGGGAGCCATTACTGAATCCCCAAATGATGTGGATATTCTACAAAAGGGCCTTACAGAAATAGATGCCTGGTGCTAGAGCCATGGGCTCAAGCTTAATGCCAAGAAATGTATAGTTATCCCCTTTGCAAAAAAACATGTACCCATGAATTACCACATAGGTGGCAGTACACTAAACATCAAAAGTGTGATAAGAGACCTAGGGACACAGGTGGACAGTGGTCTCACCTTCGATAACCACATCGCCACAACAGTCAGGAAATCCTTCTATGTGGCACACCTCATCACTAAGGGCTTTTCATCCAGAAAAAAGGAGGTCATTGTCCCACTGTACTCATCCCTCATTAGACCCATTACAGAGTATAATGCCCTGTTTGGTATGTACCTCACAAGACATCTGCAACAGCTGGACAGGCCACAGAAATACCTCACTAAAAGAATCACAGGCCTAAAGCAGATGCCATATGCTGACCGTCTAAAAAAACTCCAGCTATACTCTGTGGCATATCATCTACTCACAGGCAATCTCTGCTTAACATACAAGGCCATGTCAAACCCTGAGCTGTTGGACATGCTCCACTTAAAGAAATCCCAATCCTTCAGAGCCACACGCTCCAGGGATCTAAACCTTGTCATCACAATGAACAAAACATGCTGGAGGGATAGGTTCCTGACCCAGAGACTCCCCATACTCTGGAATAGACTGCCCATACATGTCAAGCAGAGCGCCTCATTGGCTCTCTTCAAAAGGAACCTTGATGATTGGATGGGAGATAGGAAATTCCCCCCGGGGATCATGTCAGTCGCCCTGCTAGACAGGGGCCCAGAGAAGTAAATATTGTGGGAAGAAATATCCATGGAATTGTTATGGCTAGGCTTGTATAGGCCCTAGGGCCAATAGCCTAGTACCAACCTATGAACCTCCTGTTCTTCCTCCTCATACCTATAGTCCAGAGGTGAAGCAACTGAGAGGAATAGGCTAAGGAGTCAGCCTCAGAGTCAGAATCCTTGTCCAAAGTCTCCAGGTCTCAGCAAGGCATTGAATGGGCCTTAAGTGAAGTCCTGCCACTCCCTTTGTGGATCGCTGGGAGCTGACACCACATGCTTATTTTTTTTGCCTTTTCTTCATTGGGACATCTGTTCTGACAAAACATGGAGGGCCGGGCACCCGCCTGGATTTGATTAAGGTACCCAGCACCTCTTCCCCAACAAGGATCTGATGAATATCTTTAGGCTCCTTGGAAATAACCAGCTGTGGTTCCCACCTTAACAACCACGGTGGATGTTTGCAAGGCCTCCAAGGACGTGCAAGAAGCAGGATCTATGCCTGCCTCCAAGAGGTTTGCGGCAGAAGAAACTGATGGCAATACCAGACTCTTGTTTGGGATCTCACTCACTTCATCAGAGACATCCAGTGGAGGCTGGACAGCAGCAGACTCAGGCCTAGACTTCTTGAACTTTTTGAGCAGTGGCCGCACCTCAGGGTGAGTGAATTCTGCCATGGTACCTCAGATCAAAAGCTTGAAAGGTTCCCATTTCCCTAATGGGTTTTGCTGATAAACATTTATTTTACATCTTTAAAAACAGACCTTCCCAAAATAACTAATAAAATCACTGAATGTTCTCATTTCTGCAGCTATAAATTGACTACCAACAAATCTGCAATACTGTTTCTAAATTCTTGCTATACACCCTTAGATGGCCCTTACTATAATAGCATCCAAACTGGCTCCCAAATGAAATATTTAGGAATAAGCTTCAGACAAGATCCAACATTTCGCTTAAGCAACAATCTTGGAAAAACCTGAATAAATGTTAAAAATGACTTTGTAAGACAGGTCAAGTTAAAATTCTCCTTGCTTTCTAGAGCAGCAGTAATTAAAATGAATGTCCTGCCCAGAATCTTATTCCATCTTATGCCTTCCTTTAGTCCTATAACTAATAAATTATTTAAGGAAATCAACTCAGAAATTTCCAAATTCATTTGGCCACCCAAATCAATAAGAATAACCTATCATAAATGAATTGACCTAAACCACAAGGGGGACTATGATTTCCACGATTTCTACCTATATTACTTAATTATGAATACCAACAAAATATCGAAAATAAACTATGCACCTAGTCCTAATGTATGGGATCCAGTATAAGTTAAACTATGGCACAATTAATCCTACTCTACAGCTACAATCCTTTGGCTCTTCCATTTCTCGATCAAAAGGATCTAAACACCTATAAAATAAATGCCTTCATAACTAAGAAATTAACCCATCCATCTTCAACCACTTTTTCCCATTTTTGCACATGGGATTGGGGTGACACTTTTGCAGTGACAATTATCGCGAGCCAAGTCTTACAAATAATTAATAACCATCCTTAATCTGACCCCTACCACCTTTGGGCTCGAACATCCAATAATCATGAATTTCAAATTAAATACTCAAATGTTGGATCTGTCCAATTTCCCATTAATTAAATGCAAGATGATCTGGGATTTTGTTAAACAAATACTTCTGATATCGTAAAGCTAAAAATGCACCTGCTGAAAGGTTACTTACTCATCCTAAATCAAGCAAATTCACAGCAAATTTTCTGTTCTAAGTGTTGACTCGTTGAATACAACACATTTATTCAATTCTGGTCACATCTGCTAAATAATAAACCTGTATCAACTTCCTATAAACTTGCTACATTACTTAGATATAAAAATATTTGCAACTTTCTAAACTATCGCACAAAAATTAATTTTCCCATTGCCAATGAAATAATTAAGTCTATTCAATTTAATATTAAACACATCCAGTAAAAAAATATATTTTATATCCAATTCATGATCTTAAAAAATGTTTACAGGTCCTCATCTAAATTAGCTACTATTTTCCAATTACTCCATCAACATGTAGGCCATGTGGTGCTGACAAAGCAGACCTGATTCATATTCTTTGGAGCTGCAAATATTCAGCACATTTATGACTCACACTAAAAAACAGATTCATTGGGTTGTGTCAAAACAATAAAAATATCAAAATAAGTTTTACCCTCTTAAATATCCTTCCAAAACACTTGCTACATAAAGACTCATACTTTTTAATAATAATGTTTATGTTAAACAAACTATACATCACACAAAACTGGCTCGGTTGGTCTTCATTTAAAGAAAAGGCTAAAAACTATGTCAAGATATTTAAGATTATACTTCATAGTAGGACAGCATTTCCATTTTTAAAGAAAGTTTGAAATGAATTCTTGATATTATCAAATACAAATTTTAAACATTTTCCAGTATTTGCAGTAATAATTTCCATACTCTCTCCTCTGTTAACTCACAAATTTATAATATTACTGTTTCTTTGCCCTAACTCCTCCTGCCCCTCTTATTATTTAAATTGATAAATAATTAACTTATTTATCCTTTTTAGTATGCTCTGCACTTTGTATATAGTTTTACATAGAACATTTTATATAGATTAAGTTGTAGGTTACTAGGATTTATTTTTTATTAATGTTGTGGCTTTTACCTGCTAATATTCTTTGTAACATTTCTAAAGAAAATAAATCTGAAAAAACAAAATGATTTTACAATCTTCCAGTAATAAAATGTCCATGGGTTAGGGCCTTGTCAGTCAACAGTGCTTTGTGGAACCATTCAATACCAATATTTTAAGGAATTACTGAGAACAGATCTCTCACATCTATTGATGTTCTTCATACTGATTACTGCTGCAGTAGCCTTAGCTAAATGGGTTTTATCCTTCGAAGGATATAACAGCCAGCCAGCTTCCAAAGCTTCAGGGCACCTTTCAGGTGCCCAAACTGTCAAGCAGCTCAAGCTGAGCTGACTAAAAGACACGTTTGGGTTCAAAGTCCTTCAGAGCTTTACTGCTGCTGAACAGTATGCTCCTCTGAGGCTTTATAGGAGTGACAGTCATCTTGTGCTTTCCTTAACTGGGCAGATAAGTTCCCTTTGGGGAAAAAAAACACTTCCATTTTTTTTTACTGATGTTCTCTTACATTCCTCTACAGGAAAGTTATTGTAAAGCTAAAAGTGTTGGGTTTTAACAGATTGTCTTGTGACTGTAACATGCTTTTAAATGGAGCTTTCATTGTTTCTGTCAGTTTAAATGTACTTATCTGATAAAATATTTTCTGTGGAGAAATTGTTTATTTTAAATTTGTGGAGCTTTCAAAGTGTTTGAAAGTGCTTTTTACTGTGTGTTTTTCTGTAAGAAGTAACTTTTGTGGACTGGTAGTTTTACTGACATTGTTGTTTACTTTCCCCAGGAAAGTGACACCATTTTTGGCTTGATCATGGAACAGATATCACTCTCATAGTCAGTCCTCCTTCCAGCCACAACAAGAAAAGGTTAAGCAAACAGCCTTTGCCACCACAGCAGGCTAGCAATTTGCCTCAGCCACAGGTGGGTGATTCTGCTGGTCCCATTTTTTTGTGCATTAAACCACTCATTTTTTACCCCAGATCCCTCTGGTGTAGCACCTTCAGCCACTATGGACTGGGGATTAACCACATCCTCTGCAGCTGTTGGGGTCCCCTCAGTGGGCAAGGGAGAACCACTCTTGTTGGTCCTGGGAGAGGGAACAGGGAAGGTTCTCTGCTGTGTCAGAATGCTGTGCTCATCCTGGGGGAAGCAGTGGTTGCCATTAGTAAAACAGTTGGCTCCATTTTTCCTGTCAAAAAGAAACAAAAATTGAAGCATGTATCTGCTCTTCCTCAAATTTCTTTGGATAGGAATAGTTTACTGGAACTGGCTCAGGGTTTGTTTCAGGCTACTAATCCCTCTTGTAGAGTAACTTCTGGTGAAAGAAAGAGGGATGCCTCTTTTCCTGAAGAGATTCAAGATTCTGAATATGAACAGGAAGATGCAGGGACAGACTCAGGGTTTTGCCCTCAGATTTCTGATTCAGACTCAGAGGAGAGCTCACTTTCTGATTTTTTTCCTGTGGGGGGTCTTCTTTGTCTGAAATAATACCTAGAATGTCCTGGTGTTTTCAGTGGAAGAACACTGAGGTTTCTCAGTCCCTCATAAAAATGCTACGACTTGTTACAGAAGGATTTTTCAGAACCAACACTCATTCCTCCTGTCCTGTCTGCATTAAATGTGTGTGTCTCACTGCTTGTAATTTTCCTGCTGTCCCTAAAAGGCAGATAGGATGTATAAACTTCTTCAGTCTTTTAAATTTTGATACACTCTTCCCAAATGTGAACCAGCAGCTATAACCTTAGTTGACTCCTCTGCTGCTAAACACTTAAAGACAACAATGTGATACTATTATTAAATGTTCAACTTCTCTGTTCTTTTTCTCCCTATTTATTGCCCCTGCTATGAATAAACAACAATACAGCATTTAAAATATTTTAAATTGACTTTTTCTCTCCACCTTATTCTACTGTGGTGGTTTCACTCTCAAAAACCTTTTATCCTGCCCTGGAAAAGTCTCCAGTTCATTGATGTCATCAAGGCCACTGAATGCAGACAGTTTTCTGGCCAATTCCCTCCCCAAACTGACATCACATTGACCATCCTAAAAACCCACCCATGCTGTGATGTCACAGCTCCCTGGTCCTTCCCCTACCCATACAGAAAGTAAAGGCTAGAACAAAGAAACAGTACATGAGTCAAGTCTCCTGCTGTGAGCTGTTAATCACAGTAGGCAACAGCTCAAATTAGCCTTAGCACTTTGACAGCTAGGGAAGTTAGGTGTGAAAGGGTATGAGAGATGATTCAAAGTAGTACAATTCAGGCTTCACAAAAAAAACTGCAGTTTAGCCATTCTAAAAAAGAAGCAGCAGTAAAAAGCACTTTGAATGTCTGTTCTGTGGCACTTGCACTGTTTGTGTTTTAAGTAGTCATTGAATGGCATGAAATGTTACTTAAAACTGAATGAAAGCAGTGTATGCATGTAAAATCAATGCAGTGACAGGAGCTTTAGGAAGAAAGAAGCCTGTGTGATGTAACTTTTTACAGACTAGCACTGCATTGTGGGATACCTAGAGGCAGACTAAACAATCAGAATTATTTCAAGATGTGGTCAGACTCAGAAATTATGTATAAAAACATTTAAAAACCTGTAAATAGTCCCTGAGTGGTGTTAAAATGTAGGAAGCACCAAACCATGATGAAATAAACATGTTTTTTTTTAGTCTGTGGGTGCGGTTCTCCTTCAATTCCAATCCTACTCTCTCTCTAATAAAGATGGGAAAATTACTAACAGGTAAGGGGAAAAGTGTACATTACTGCAACTTTGAATTTCAGAATTTTAAATTGTCAGACTCATATGTTAAAGTTTATGCTGACATATTATTAAAGTATGAGGAATGTTTCATCTACAGTTTCTATTTGTGAATAAACATCTCCTTTAAATAACTTAGTTTCTTCTACTGTACAAGCCACTACTCATTGTTTGCAGTGTGTGTGTATGACTCTGTTGATATTTCTTACAGGGCTATGATCACTTGTATGGTTTTAATGAGGTTTGCTTGCCTGCATTCTCAGAACTTCCAAGATGGTGTTAAAATGAGATTTTAAATTCTCTCTCAGATAGAGATTTAGTGTTTGTCTTCCCTGCTGCAGAGATGATCAAAAAGTGTGAGGGAAGGGGCAAGTGGATCCAGGGAATCTTAGCCCTCCTTTTCCAAATTGTCCAAAGGATGTTCTTTCCCCTTATCCAATTTAGGCAAAAAAAAAAAAAAAAGAATAAACTGTCAAACTGTCTCAATAGAATACCGGTAAACAGATGTTTAAGAAATGGCAAGGAGTTTCCAAAAATAATTCTCAAACCTCCCAAAACCATGAACACTAACAAGTCTGAATGACTATTAAAACAGACTGTGTGAACCCCTCCTATCCTGGCTTTTTTTCTCTTTAAGAAAGTCTGAATCTCCATTTTTCTATTTGGAAACTGATTGTTTAAGACAAATAGGTTCTGAAAATTTTTCATTACAGTTACAGATGGCAGTGAGAGGAAATTCCTCCTTTCCAGGGTGTCATCCTCATCCTGCAGATCAGACTATTTTGTTTCCATCTGTTCACCACATACTGTCCCAAGAAGTGATAGAACCAGTTCCTCCTTCCCAGGTGAGGAAGGGCTTTTATTCAAGGATCATCCTAGTCCCAAAGAAAGAAAATGCTTGGAGACCAATTCTGAATCTTTCTTTGCTAAACCTGCTCATGATAGTGCCCAAATTCGGAATGATGTTGATTCATAACCTGTTGACCTGTTGCCTCTTCTTCCTTTTTCATGTTTCCTGGTAACACTAGATGCTTATCACATTCCCATTCAACCACACGTCAGGCATTTCTTAAGGTTTTGTGCATCTGGATCACATTATCAGTTCTCTGCCTTACTCTCTGGATCACATTATCAGTTCTATGCCTTATTCTCCAGTGCACTGAGTGTTCACAAAAAGTCTAGCTCCATGTATAGTTTACCAGAGGCTACATGGTTATCCACATTTTTATGCATTTAAATGATTGCTTATCTTTGCAGACTATCAAAATGTCAGTAATCTCTATCTCTCTTGGGTAACAGATCTCTTGCACAAGCTGAGACTCCAAGAGAACATTCAAAAGTCTTTCTTGACTCCCACACACAGGATGTCAACTAGACACCTCAGTTCAAATAGCTTTTCTTCCACAAAATATACATCTTTATATCTTTATTTAGATTTGTTTCTAAGGTTTTTCACAATGACTTTGGTCACTGCGAGGGAATACCTCAGGATTTTGGGTCTCATGGCATCTATGATTTTCATGATATCCCTTGCTAGACTCCACATGAAAAAGATACAGTGGTATCTGAAATCTCTTTGGTCCCAACATCAACACACTACCTTTTCAGACCCAGTACCAGAGTTTGTCAGATTACAAATCATTTGGTATAGACAACAGACATTCTTAAATCAAGGTCTCCCCTTCTCCCTTCCTACTCCAAAACAGTTAGTCATCACAGATGGTTTAGACTTTGTTTGGAAAGCAGTTTCAGGAGATACAGAAGTACAGAGGCTCTGTGACACTGAAGACAAACACAAGTACATAAATATCAAAGGATGCTTGTCTTGATCAAGGCACTCAATTCTCTGAACCATCTTGGGTCCCCTGGACCTCTTCAAGTGGTTACAGACAATACCACAATGCTGTGGTACATCAACAAGCAAAGAAGAACCAGGCTGTATACCCTTTGCAGACTAGCCATGTTAGCTTGGGATATAGCTATACAGCACAGTCTCACTCTACATGCATCTTACATTGCATCAGAGCAAAATTGTGTGGCAGACAAGCTGGGCACATCCAGGGCAGACCCTCATGAATGGAAACTAGATTTGGGTTTTCCAAGATTTGATTCATCTGTGGGGAGTTTTTTTAAGTAGACATTTTTGCCTCTTCTTTGAACAATCAACTGACAGAATTCTATTCCAGGACTGTATGCAAGTCAGTCTGGAAGATAGATGCCTTTGCTTTTCATTGGACAGGATTGATCCTATATGCCTTTACACTAATATTCAGGGTACTTCTGAAAATTCAGAAGGAATTCTCCCAAGATGATTGTGGTGACTCTCTTCTGGCCCAGGCAAACATGGTTCTCTCTTCTTTTGGAAATGACCAAGGGCAATTACGACATATTTCCTCACAGAATGGAACTATTCACACAAGAACAAGAAGGTTTTTGATGCACCCTAACATCAGTCATCTTCAGTTGATTGCTTGGATGATAGGATCATAATTCCTTTCGGGCGCCTGTTTTCTGAGGATGTGCAGCAGGTACTAATAGAGGCAAGAAAGCCTGCTACTAGAAAATCATACATTAGCAAATGGAAAAAGGTTTTCTAGTTGGTGTCAGCAACATAACCAGCACCTATTCAGGGCTAGCTGTTATCTATTTTTACAATATTTTTGAGAGTTGTTATTTTATGGCCTTTCTTGTTCCTCTATCAAGGTTCATTAATCAGCCATTTTACCATATCTACTCATTGATCCACCTCTTTCAAGGCAATTACATGTCAAAATCTTCTCTAAAGGGGTTTTGCACAAGAGGCCACCAAGTAAATCCGTGTTACAAAAACTAACTCTTGTTCCATTTGAACCAGTTAATCTAGCTGACTTGAACAGTTTCTACAAGGACAGGGTTTCAGATCATTGAATCAAAGATCTTGGACCCTTCTCCTTCTATATTTCTACCATATTTGTGCTGAGGTTTGTCTGGCAGCATATGACATATGCTGGAGACCCTTGATCCTCTTGGTAAGGTACTTTTGAGGTCTCTCCAGCTGCTGCAGGTGCCGGGTGAGGTACATACCAAATGGGGCATTGTACTCAATCATAGGCCTGATAAGGGAGGAATATAAGGGTACAATGACATCCTTTGATCTGGATGTGAATCCCTTCATGATAAGATGGGCAAGGTAGAAGGTCTTTCTAACCACTTTGGCGACGTGGGTGTCAAATGAGAGGTCACTGTCAACTTGGGTCCCCAGGTCTCTGATTACTTTTTCCGTACTTAATGGATTACCACCTATGTGGTAATTTGTGGGTACTTTGTTTTTTCCAAAGGGGATGACTATACATTTTTTGGCATTTAGTTTAAGGCCATGACTCTGGCACCAGTCGTCTGTTTCTGTGAGGCCCTTCTGGAGGATGCATGTTTCAGCTGGTGTATCGACTATGAGGCCTAGTTTGCAGTCATCTGCGAATTTTGTCAGCCACAACCCCCCTATGTTTGCCTGCACGTCTGAGAAATAAATGCCAAACAAGAGGGGTCCCAAGACAGAGCCCTGTGGGACTCCACTTGTGACTGGCTTAGAGTCTGACATAGCTTCAGCTATTCTGACTTTGTGGGTTCTGTCCTTTAGCCAGTTTGCAACCCATCTTGTGACAAACGGGTTTACATTTAAGCTGTTGAGCTTGTCTATGATGCCTGAGTGGGGTATTGTGTCAAAGGCTTTTGCCAGATCCAGGTAGGCTGTATGAACTGCTTTGCCTTCATCAATGGCTCTAGTGACGGTTTCAAAGAAGTCCACCAGGTTTAAAAGACAGGATCTGCCTTTTACAAAGCTGAACTGGGTATGGTTAATTGTCTGTATGTCCCAGATGTCTTTGTTTATGAGTTCCATAATGATCCTTTCCATAGCTTTGCAGACCAGGCTGGTCAAGCTTATGGGGCGGTAGTTTCCAGGGTCTGTAGAGGTGCCACCTTTGAGGAGTGGGACCACTGTAGCTGTACGCCAGTGTTCAGGGACATATCCTGTAGCAAGGCTAAGATTAAACAGCGTTCTTATGTGCGGGTTTAGCTCCTCTAGGAGTTCATGTAGCACGCAACCCGGGACACCGTCAGGTCCCATGGATGCTGTATTTTTAGCTTTGCTGAGAGCAGCTCTCACCTGGACATCTGAGATGTCAGGGAGGTTGCATTCAGCTGAGATAATTATTTTGTCTTTTGGGGGAGAGGGAGGGGAGAAATTTGCACTGAACCTGTCTGCCAGTATGTTGGCAATATCTGTGGGTTCAGTGTATTTTTTGCTGTTATGAACTAGCTCTGAGCATATCTGAGGGTTTCCGCCCAGGTTTCTAACATAACTGAAAAAGGCCTTGTGGTTATCTTTAGTGTCCTTAGTGATTTTTCTCTTGAAGTTGGCCTTTGATGATTTTATGAGCAAACGTAGTTTTATGCTAGTGCTGATCAGAGATGCTTTCCCTTTATGGGATTTTGCTCTGTCTTGCAGTAGCTTCCTTCTCTTGTTATAAAGTTTGTTTATGGCTGGGGTCCACCAGATAGGATGCCTGCCTTTAGTGGAAAGGGTCTTGGTTTTATTTGGGATTGCATGATACATGCATTCTTGGAGATGCCCGTAGAAAGCATTTGTGAAGGATTCAGCAGTGTGGGATGTGGTTTCCACTGGCCTAGGGGGCTTGAAGGATACCATTTCAGTCCTAAGGAATGTAAAGTCGGCTTTTGAGAAGTTTCTCACTGTGGTCTTTTGTGCTGGGAGTGGAGGTGGGATATGAATATCTAGGGTTATTAGTTTGTGGTCTGATCTCACTAGTGATCACTGCTGCAGTAGACACTCCCTCCCCCCATGTATTTTGTGTGTCTTTTCTTCCAGGGTGTGGACATTTTCTTTGTTATTCCAAGCCTTGTCCTTTCAGGGTTCAGGGCTTTGCACACAAACTTGTCTTTTAGTCAGCTCAGCTCAAGCTGTTTGACAGTTTGGGCACATGGAAGGTGGCTGAAGCTTTGGCACCTAGCCGGCTGTTATATGTTTTGCAGTATGTAACCCATAAAGCTAAGGCTACTGCAGCTGTGATCATTCAAGCATCTACTGTATGGTAAAAGTTCATCTTACATAACTGTACTTTACAAATAAACCTGTCAATTAATGCAACACAGGCATATTTTTAATTTTGGAAGGTGTAAAAAGGAGTTGAGAAGGTGTGAAGGGAAAGGGGGTACACAGGGAGTTTGTGTGGTGTGAAATGCTGTCTAACACAGCAGAAGGTGCTACAGTTGTCTTCCAAATTAGTTGCAGCCTTAGTTCTCATTTGTTCTTGCACTGCCTGATGGCAAGTTTGAGGGACTAACTTACCAGTTTTAAATTCCTTTTATAATGATGAAGTAGACATCTTCTATAGATGGCCAGGATTTTTTCTTTTTCCCCATGTTTTCTAACATGGGAAGTTTTAAACTTCCCAGTAATCTTATTTGGATGGGCACTGATGTCTCAGTACATCTGCCTAAGTAAGTCAGATTAGTAAGCAACAATCTCAGTTACAAAAGGGGTCTGAAAGGAGAGATGATAAAATCAGCAAGTAAAGAAGAGCAATATTGCTGGAACTGAATTCATACGCAAGTCTTGGTAAGTAAGTTCATGAGGTTGACCCTGTTTTTTTTACAAAATCTCACCAAGATGACACTGATATATAGATTGTATTTTATATAGCATATATCATGGACAGATGTATACTACGGTGGTGGTGCTGCGGTAGCGTTGTTGCCTCACAGTTAGACGTTGCACGTTCGATTCTCAGAGCGTCTTCTGTGTGTCGACATGCGTGAATGGGCGTTCCTTCATTGAAGGTTGTGCGTTAGGCCTGGCAAGCCAGCAAAATATACTGCCAATCATTAGCGGACCGGAGTTCTGCTGTGGCGACCCCTAACTGGGAAAACCGAAAGACAGTATATATCATGGACAGATGTAGGTTAAAATAAAAAAAATAAATAAAAAACAGCTGGGTTTACAATTCCCAGGATATAAAAGTACCTAGTCATAAATAGTAAATGATTTATGATTATCATTAAGACTGACAAATAGTAATTAATTTTACAGTAATCCCCATTTTACGAGGAGTTAATTAGGATAACAAAGCAGGTTTTCAGTAGTCACTGTGAGATGGTCAGATTTTACTAGGCAGGAGATAACAAGTGAAGTGTTTCAAACTTGGGGAAACATCTGCAAGGATAAGACCTAGAAGATTAATGCATCTGGTGAGCACGGGATTAGTTTAGATAAGTACAATGACATTTATGAAGCCCAGGAATCTCTGGATATATTTGTTGTTAGTAGCATACATTTGACATTTTATGTTTTGATGGTGAAGTCACTTGTAAGAAAGGTGTTTAGTTCAACTGTTGACTTCTCTGACGGGTTAAAGTAATCTGCATACTCTGAAGAAGGTCATAGATGGAGTTCTATAACTGGCAATGTTAAAATTAATCCTGTTGAGTGTAACTAGGACTCCAGCCATTTGCAGACCTGTATCACATGGAAGCTGGTGTAAGAGACTGTGGTTATAAATAAATGTGCATACCCCTGTAGCTGCCAGTAAAGCTGAATATACGATAGGCACTGATTGTACATTGTAATAGGGTTTCTGAAACTGCACAAATGCTGATGTCTTCAGAGATGAGGAAGGCTTCAAATTCCAAAATGTTGTTTAGAATTCTGACATTCAGCAGTCCTGTCTTGATATTATTTGGATTGGAGCCTGCTATGCTGGGTTGTTAATTACACAATTTCTGAATAAAAAGGCATTATGTGTAGCAAACATTTTTGTCAGTTATACAAAAACTGACAGCTAAAATGTGAAAGCCAAAGTGGTGGTGGTGGTGTGGGGTGTGATATGATGTCCCATGCAGAGAAAAACACACACTGGAACACCAGGTCACAAGGCAATTATTTTGTCTTTGATTTTAGGCATCACTCACTGTGAAAACAGAATGCTGGTCAATGTTTGGACCTTCCCTTCTCCAAAGACAGGAGCAGACAGCTTAGTAATATCTCTGTATCTCCTCTAGGACAGAATAACTAAGATTGTTCACTCCAACATGGGCAACAGCAAGGTCATGATCACATTTGGAGTGGTGTAGGAGGCCTAAGGACCCTTGTATTATCCCTAATCCTAGCCAGAAAGAAAGTTCTCACCCTATCCTTTGACAAACTGGTGAGTAGTGTGTGTGTGTGTGTGTGTGTGTGTGTGTGTGTGTGTGTGTGTGTGTGTGTGTGTGTGTGTGTGTGTGTGTCATACAATGGAGTCACTAATGGCCAAGACATTTCTGGAGTATGCTGCAGGCCTATAGAGCCTTAATGCTACAGGCTTGTAGTACAGGTAAGTTCCAGTAGCAGTATGCATGGCTACAGGTGCTAATGTAGGGTTAGCATTTTGCTTAACTGGCTGAGATTTTTTACTATTTCAGCAGTAGGTAGGATTGCTGTTGTGGTGTTGCTTACTGACTGTGGGCAGGATGGAAAAACTAGCCTCAGACTAAGATAAATAAATGCATCTTCTACAGGTGGAATCAGAGTGTGTAAGAAGTAATGTTTTTCAATAAATTCAACACAGTTGCTACATTGCCTCACAAATCGTCAGCTATTTGGCTGGCTAAGGATAGGGTTGAAGCAGGCTGGGACTTCATGGTGACAGGTAATAATTTTAAGGTCAGTTAGTAGCATATATAACAGTTAACAGAATGTACAATGCATGTAGACACAGTATAGATTCCACTGATAGAATGTGCATACAGTATAGAAATGTATACATAAATACAATATCTTTAAAACAGGTCTTCTGTAAAAAAAAAAAAAAAAAAAAAAAAGTAAAACCTCTTAGCTGATTCTGGAAATATTTATTTCAATCTCTAAGACCTTAAAACCTTTTATAAGATTCTTTATACTTCCAAAGAGCTTCCTAGTTCCTGCATTCAGTCAGCTCAGCCCATTTCACAAATCCTTTTAGACCTATTCTCCATAGCTCCCAACGTGCTTTCTCACTTCAGAGCATATAGTACTACTGCCAAGCAGAAAACCACCCCAGTAGGGACTCCATAGTACTTAGCCTAGGTTCACTGACCTTAGTTTTTTGGTGAATGTACCCAAGAAAACCCTCTGATAAGTACTTGAAGCAGCCCAGACTAGGTACTGGACTCACAGTACTAGTGATTGTTAAGTGTTAATATACTACCTTAACAGTAAAAGCATCAACCATGTACCCTGTGTAACTGAGTGGAACAAGAAATGACAATTGTTTGCACTTTTGAACATCTAAATTCATCATAAATAATTCATGTTGCCTTATTTAACTTTAGATACTATAAGAGGTACTCATCTCAATGGCTTCAAACACCACCCCCTGCCAGAGAGTGCTACACCCTCACACCTTAGATGGGAGTGCAGCAATTTCACTTTGTGCACCAGCACCTCAAAATGGCACTATGTTTTTATCACAGATCAGCATACACCACCTTTCACATATGCAAAGTTACCTTTTCTGTGACAAAAACTAACTTTCCTTCAAGCAAATTCCTTACCTTGTTGAGCACACTGACTTTTCTGCACCGGTTACATTCTCTACTTAATCATTTTATACCACAATGAAACTGTCTCATCTCTGTTCAAGCTGTAAACTACTTGTTAACGGAACAGTCAAATCCTGCATTTGCTAAGGTGCTCCCTTAAATGATGCTAAGGGGCAAACAGAACAGATTTTTTTAAATTTTACAATATAAAATAGAAAGGCTGGTTCCAGTGCTTGTAGTAAATGGAATTTTATTAACATATTTAAATGGAAGAAAGTATGAATGACAATAACTGCTGGGGTCTTAATTAACTTTAATTCCTTTGGGTTATTTCAAAAAATGGAACTTATGGGAACACAGTCCATGGATGTTCATGGAATGAAAGACTGGTCAAGAAATAGGCACCATACTTTCATTATTTCTCCCTAGAGTCTACTAACTTTCACATACTGTAATCGGGCTCCTTGAGTGTACAGTTGAGGTGGGGACCTCAAAGTGCGCAAACTTCTCCCATCTTGCTTGAACTTCCAACTTTACCATTCCTGCTAAAATTGCCAAAACTCTAAAAGCATACCTAAGGAAGTTCATTGGAATAAAATGTATACAGAAACAAAGTAAATACATACACTACATATTGGGAAAAGAAAGCACAGAGCTAAATACAGGGACAGCATGAACCAGATAAAACATGTCTGCTGTCAAAACTGCTACAATAGAAACTGTTGCCTGCAGATTAACCATAATAAAAAGTAACTTATTATAAACAAATAGGTACGATACCAGCTCTGGAGAGTAGAGAGTTTGGCCCAAACGGTACATTAGATGACACAAGATTAGTTAGTAGCCTTCAGTTAGATGAAGCAGAGTGAGAGAGTGTGGCCAGCACTAACTCACCCATAATGGGTAAGGGGTGTTGCCGGAGTCCCATAGCAAGATCTGCATGTGTGGGAAGGTTTAGGACTGCAGTACTGGAAATCAGGGACTCTGAGGAACACAAACCTGGCAAAAAATGCCAATGGAGCCACAGGTGGGCCGAATCATGCACTTACAAGTGATATGGCATAGGGGACACCATAGAGCACTTTTTATAAAAACGGGAGACATCAGTTTGTTTGTCTTTCGGCTTTTCCCGGTTAGGGGTCACCACAGCGGAACTCCGGTCCGTTAATGATTGGCAGTTGATTTTTACATACCAGCTTGCCAGGCCTGATGCACAACCTTCAACAAAGGTACGCCCATTCATGCATGTCTCCAAGCAGAAGATGCTCTAGCTGAGAATCGAACTGGACAGAGTCTTACTGTGAGGCGGCAACGCTACCGCAGCACCACCACTACCATACAGAAAAGATGTCCTTCCCCCAGCTAAATGACAGCTGTTATTCTTCAGCTTTCAGCACCCTCTCCTGGTTTCCAGTGACAACAGAAATTGGGAAGAACAAGCTGGCCAACACAGGACACAGAAAAAGAGAGTCCAAAATATGATCAAAACATACAATGAGGTAAATGTTTAATATAAACATTTCTTTTGACAGCAGTTTTTGAGAAGGTAAATCCATGTTCAGATGTTCTCCTTTATGTTAGTCATTTGACATTTTCCTACTACTGTTATGTCTGACATGCATATCTAACCTGCAGAGCTGTGTGTCTGTGAGATGATGTTGTTGATATTGCACTGAAATCCCAACAGAAATTCTTAAATTCTTATTTTAAAAAAATATTCACAAACATGGCTGGGTTTGGTTTGAGTCCTTACTCTTTTGTTGAAATGGGAGTTAACATGAGATGAATACATTAAAAGTAAATGTTTTTCAGGTAGGGCTTCACCGCCACAAATATGTGTTATTGCTGTAAAGGGACCAACTGCTGCCTTTTAGTGTTTTTGTTTTTATTTCTCTTACTCTGGCTGCATACCAATTATCCATTTGTTTTGTTTTTCTAAAAGGACACTTCACGTGCAAGTCTATACAGTTTATACACGTAATCCACATTTTATAGCATGCAGGGGAGTATTATTTAATTACTGCTGAGAACATCTAATCCTGTCTTATAAACTTAACCTTGCACTTATTTCAGGAAACTGACTTTACATAGCAAAGAACAAAGGAAGCATGCTGGAAACATTACACTGTACTGGTATAAATTAAGGGAAGAACGCAGAAACTATTACACTTTCCTTGCAGTGTTGCCTGATAAGTCATCACTCTTTTTCTCCAGAAGATAATATGTTTGGAGCACTTAGCTTACACTACATGTTTCCAGCTGCCAAAACCTACCCAAACAACCCTTACTTAGTGAGAAATTACGGCTCCTATCAAATATCATGAAACAGCACATGACACCAGAAAGATTGTCTTACACTGTTTTTCGTATAACGTGTCCTCCCCGAGGCAAGACCAAGACGCTGGAAATATGCTTCAAAATCACTGCCAGACCCTAGTTTATTTATCCTAGAAAAGAAAAATAGAAAATGTCATTATGCATATACAAAACAGGCATCCAAAGGGAGGAGAAATGAAATACAGTTCTGTACTAATGCACTTCAGTAGAATACAGTTTAGTCATTAAATAACATTGCAAAAGTGAGTTTCTGATAATCAGACTGATGCAGTGCTGAAAAAAAAGCCTGTTGCAAAGGTTACTGTTTATGTGGGACATATCTTAGTCATTTTCTCTTTTCGTTTAATAGGCAAGACATCTTTTGTCTAACTTCCAGCTACCTACCCTTTGACTACATGCCGTCTCTAGCCACCCTTCCCTTTCCATACTTTTCACATACCCCCTTCTTCAACCTTCCCTCTCACATACGTCTTTCAACTTACTTCACCATGTTCTTATATCATTTATTTCACTATTCTTGCATAGCCAACTATACTTTACAATCTACTCTTGTCTTACAACTGAACAAATTGGACTTAACCATCTGTCTCTACCTTACAAACTAATCCTAGCATCTCTCTCATCCCACCTATAGCAGACATATCACTCATCTAGAAGCAAAGTACATAATGTTAAACCTAGAAGTGAGAGTGTTAATAGTGCACTCTGTACTGTAGTAACTCAACATATTTGCTATTTATTGATTGCACATCTTAATCTATTTTGTCTTGCTGAAAACTGAAGACCTTTACCTCAAACATAACATGTACAAAGAATCAGGAATACCCGACAGGACTAAATCATCCACTGCAAGGAAGAGTACACCTGTCTGGTGGACATCTGCAATAAATAACCTCTATAACAAAAGGAAATATTTGCTGTCCAAGACCATGAAGGAGCAGGTGCCCAATTGGAAGCAATGTCTCCTTAGCCTGAACAAGCAAATAAGAGCAGTAGAGAAAGCCTCCAAAGCAAGTCCAGATTGGCCACATCTACTAGAGGCAATCATAAGGCCTTCTTCACATATGTCTGCAACCTCAAAGGAAGCACCCAGATCTGTTTAGAACTGGTGGTCAAGGGTACCACATATACAAATGCCACAGATATAGCAAACTTGCTGGCTGACAGATTCAGTGAAAACTTTACCCCTCTGTCCCCCCATCAGTAAATCAGGACATCCCCAGTACCTGCCCCCACCCCCTTATATATAGGGAACAGGTCATCACTGCTCTCTCAAAGGCAAAAAAATACAGCCTCTATGGGACCTGATAACATCCCAGACTGCATTGTACGTGAACTCAGACAGGAACTTGCAGCACTATTAGGCACCCTATTCAAACAAAGCCTGAGTACTGGCTTCATACCAGCTAAGTGGAGGACAGCCACTGTCATCCCTTTACACAAAGGTGGAGCATCCACCAATCTGGGAAATTATAGACCCATCAGCCTAACTAGCCTGATCTGCAAGGCCATAGAATGGATTATCATGGACCTCATTAACAAAGACATTGGCAACCTAAAACAGTCAATCCCACACAGTTTGGTTTTGTCAAGGAGAGGTCATGTCTGCTAAATGTGTCCAACTTCTGTGAGATAGTCACCAAAGTCATGGATGAGGGGAAGACGGTGCACACTGCCTACCTTGACCTAACCAAAGTCTTTGACACTATTCCCCACTCGGCCATAATATATAAACTCTCTCAACTAAGCATCAATCCATATGTTGCCAGATGGGTAGCAAACTGGCTCACTGATAGAACCCACCTAGTCAAAATAGGGGAAGTCACCTCAAGCAGTAGACCCGTAACAACTGGCGTACCCCAGGGTTCGGTCTTGGGGCCTCTGTTACTTGGGATATACTTTTCTGAGGTGCAGGCCACAACCAGTGGGCTATGGCTGACCAACTTTGCAGATGACTACAAGCTGGGTGCTGTCATCAATTTCCCTAGTGATGTGGATATCCTCCAAGTGGGTCTCACTCAGACAAATGACTGGGGCCAGAAACATGGCCTCACGCTGAGTACCAAAAATGCATCATCATCTCTTTTGGAGAAGAGTGACGTCCCCACAGATTATCACATTAATAACAATATCCTAAACACACAATCAGTCATGAGGGATTTGGGAACCCAGGTTGATAGCAACCTGACTTTTGATCACCATGTTGCTTCTCTTGTATGGAAAAAGCCTTCTACATGGCCCACCTCATAAGTAAGGGTATCTCATCCAGGAACAAGGAGGTCATAACATCCCTGTATTCTTCCCTTATAAGGCCCATTATTGAGCACAATACTTCTTTCAGCATGTACCTTGCAAAGCACATGCAGCAGCTGGAGAGACCACAGAGGTTCCTCACCAGGAGAATCCAGGGCCTCAAATATCTACCATACACAGACAGGCTAAAAGCCCTATCACTCTACTCAGGTTCATACAGACTCCTCAGAGGTGACCCTCTGTCTGGTATACAAGGTAGTCATGGACCCCACCTTGATAGGACTGCTGCATATCTGCAAGTCAAGATCCACTCGAGTAACCCACACGTGTGGCCTCAACCTGGTCTGTCACATCAACAAGACTTGTTGGCGGGACGGATTTGTGTCCCAGAGGCTCCCCTATCTATGGAATAGACTCCCTCTCCACATCAAGCAGAGTACCTCTTTACCCCTTTTTAAGCGCAACCTGGATAACTGGATGGGAAACAGAAAATATACCCCTGGGATTCCACTCGTGTGTCTGTTGGACAGGGGCATCGGGTGCTGATTTGTCTAAACATGGGCTAAACTCTTGGCTAGGCTTATAAGGGCCTTAGGGCCAATAGCCTAGTAACCTCCTATGATCCTATGAATGCAAATAAGGCATTTCTGCACTGTAATAGCTCTACTTACTTACTGTTAATGTGCGACTATCTTATTTCTTTTCTCTTTTGGTTTAATAAGCAAGACAACCTACTCATTTCTACTGAATGTATTTTTTTGTCTATTGATATTAACTTAGAACTGTTAGTAGTGTTTTTATTGCACTTGTACTCCTGTCTCTTACTGTAACCTTTTGAAAACTTAATGTATGTATTTTGTGGGGAACTTTTCTCTCCAGGCCTCAACTGAAAAATGGCCTGGCCTTGTGCACAGATGGACTACACCAGCAAACGCATACTAATAAATAAATAAAATGCATTTATGCTCTGTCCCTCATTAACTTCCATTTTTCTGGTAAATCACTTAGAATTATAGTCACTCAATAGTGCCAGTCACTAGGTTTCATAACTCTTATAATTTAGAAAATGTTGGTCAATGCAACACCTGATGTTCTGTTAACTTTCTACTCAAATTAGAGATGCTTAGCGCCCTAAGGAGTTCATGGATTGCTTACTGCAGTCAAAAGTATAGGTTCATAGGTAGGTACTAGGCTATCTGCAGAGGGCATTTATAAGCCTAGCTAGAGTGTGTCGGCTTTCGCCACCCCATTGATTAATCAACTGAGCCTCTGTCAAGCAGTCAATGAAGTGATCCCAGTGGTGTATTTTCTGTTACCCATCCACTCGTCAAGGCTTCTCTTGAAGAGTGTTAGTGAGGGGCTCTGCCTAATGTAGTTAGGAATTTTGTTCCAAAGCATGGGGAGTCTCTGTGACAGGAATCTATCCCTCCAGCATGTTCTATTTATTGTTGTGGCAAGGTTTAGCCCACTACAGCGCATAGAATTTGAATCCTTCCACCTCTGTTTCCATACTACGTGACTTTGAGCAAGTCCCATAACTAGACAGTTCTCTCAGGTACATCTGAAAAGGGATACTTTGTCCAGTGGGTTTACCCAGTTAAATAGATAAAATCATATTTAACATTTGTACATTATTGGCCTTTGTTCCACTATTACTTTTGTCTTTGCTCAGATTTCTTGAGCAAAAATGTTGATTAGGTGTTTTTGTCTGTTCCTTGTAAAATGTGTGGCTTTCTGCCAAACTGTTGTAGATTGCAGTCACTAAATAATGACGGGCATATGAGTTTTGGACTTCATGTTAATACAAAGCAAAAAGAAAAATATTTAAAATCTGTTCCTTAAATTTAGGTCTTTATCACTGATTCTTGAACTAAGAAGTTGAGAGGGTAGAGTCACATTGTAATGTGTAGCATTGTATGGTTCTGAGAGCATCACGCTGAGATACATTTCTGGGTAATTATCTATGAATGTATTCATTCACTTGATCTCAGGCTAGTATTTGAGGTGTGCAGTCATACAAGTATCTGTAATTGGTGTGTGTGTGTATGTGCGCGCGTGAGGGCATAGTTTACACAGTATCTGATTTTGTTCTCATATTTGTGGTATGTTCCTTATAAAATTTGTGAGTTTCTGGTAAAGTGTTATGAACTGTAGTCACTAAATAATGGCAAACATGAGAAATGCTTGCTAATGTAAATTCTGTAATACTAGTGACTTACAAGTATATAAAAGCAATATTTAAAATCTGTTCCTGATTTTAGATATCTGTATCTGACTCTTGAGCTAAGACACTGGGATGGAATGGGGTGCAGTGGGTTGCAATGTACGGTTCTCACAGCAGTGAGCTGAAATACACTTCTAGGTCATTATTTATGTATTTGTTAATTCACTTGATCAAAAGCAAATATATGAAGTGTACAAGGTAATACAAGGGACTGTAAATGATGACCACATCTGTGTGTGTTTGTAAATACTTGGCTCCTGCTTCCCAGAGTAGTTATTATGTAAATAAAAGAGTTGATTGTAGTAATCAGGAGCATCCTCATATGAGCCATGTTCTTTGGGTGTAGTTCTTAGTTGTCTTGTTTTCTTGGCAGCATGTTTATTGTTTGGCTGTGAATAGACTGGACAGCATGAAGTCTACAAGTCAAATGCTAATATTTTAGCTATGAATATATTTTTTTAATTTAGCTCATTTTTGCAGCCACACAGGTGTGATATGCACTGTGTTGGGCTAACACAGTTCATCTGGCTCTTGGTGCAGATTAGTAAGGCGTTGAGATGTAAATGAGCTACTTCCTATACTGCAGGGTTTTATTTTCTCAGACTTCATTTGTCTTCTGTGTAAGCCTGACCATGACACCTCACCAGATTTATTTTAAGTAACTGACTTTTTATAGTAGACAATAAAGGAAAAATACAGCATACATTCCACTGTACTGGAATAAATTATTTTATTTTATTTATTTTTATTTTATTTTATTGCAGTTGGTTTACCAGGATAGTCCATTGGGCCTCGAAGAACCCGTTTTCAATGGAGTCCTGGGGAGAAAAGCTCCAAAACAGAAATAAATCTACATTAACATTGACAATAGTTTCTAGATACATCATAGTAAAAGAACATAAGCAAAATATAAATGTTCGTTAAAAATTGATAATAACAGCATTGGTACATGCTATAGAAGCAACAAACACAAACATAAAAGCAGATTAATGAGCAAACATAGAAGATGAAAACAGTAGGTTATGATATGAAAGGGCATATAGTAGAGTTGGTTATACAGTAGAGTAGGTTATGAGGGGTGGGTGCATGAGCACTCCCATAGAGATGCTAGGTGTGAGAAAAGAGATTTCTTGAAGGTAGAGTGGTTAGTGGTAATGCGGATGTTAGGTGGTAGAGAGTTCCAGAGGCGAGCGAGGCTGAAGGAAAGAAGGTTTTTGCCTGGGGGATGAGTGGGTTTGTGAACTTCTAGTAGATTTTGATTATTAGACCTTAGAACTCTGTTTGGTAGGTGCATTTTAAGGGCAGAAGAAAGGGAGGGACAGTTGGAGGGGTTTAGAATCAGTTTGTGGGCTAGAGTTAGTTGAGTGTAAGTGAGATAGTTGGGAAGTTCTAGCCATTTTAGTTTATGGAGGAGATACAGTGGTGAGTGGAAGACCTATGAGAGGTGGCTAATTTAGCAATTTTGTTATAGCATGAGGAGAGCTGTTTTTAATGAGGACTGAAGATTTGTAAGTAGAGGGCACCATAGAGAAGGGAGGGATAAGAAAGGAAGTAGCTAGAGTGGTTTTAGTGGTGGATGTAAGATAGGCATTTTGTCTATACAGCATGCCAAGTTTTTGATGTGTTTTTTTGATGTTTTTTTGTAGGTGGGAATTAAATTTTAGATTGTTGTCGATCTGGACCCCGAGTAGTTTGGTGTCTGACACTATTTCGAGAGGTAAGTTATTTTGACTAGTAACTAAGAATGAGTTAATGTTAGGGAGTGAGTTTAGAGGGAGTAAATAACATTAATTTGGTCTTAGTGGCATTGAGAGCTAGATGATTGTTTAGCATCCATTTCTCTGTCAAAGAGAAGGCATCTTGAGTAAGTTTTTGTAGTGTGGGGATAGAAGAGGCAGAGCAGATGATAGTAGAATCATCAGCATATTGGATGATGCTCGAGAGGGGGATAGATTTGTAGAAGTCATTTATAAAGATATTGAAGAGTAGAGGACCCAGTATGGAGCCTTGTGGAACTCCAGTAGGGGTAGTTAGGTAAGAGGAAGTTGCTTTTTCCATTTAACAGCTTGATTTCTGTTTGATAGATAGCTAGAGAACCAGGGAAGAATGCAAAAAAATATTACACTCTTCTTGCAGTGTTGCCTGATAAATTATCTTGTAGCGAAGAAGAGTTTTGACTTATCTATTTATTTGAAATTTATTTACCAGGAACATCCAACTGAGCCAGAAAGCGCCCATTTTCAGTGGCGGCCCAGGGAGAAAAGCTCCACAATTACAATCTTTCAAAACCTCAATTACAGATTTTTATATCAGAAACTATCATGTTACACTACAAGACATAGGGTGAAAAAAATGATGTAATCAGAAAAACATAGAACATAGGTTTCATAGTGGAGTGCAATGAAAAACAATAACGTGGGTTGGAGAAATATGTCAGAAAATAATCATTAGTCATATTATTTGTTATATAGATTAGTATGTGATAAATGAGACCTGAGACAATTCTATTAAGATATTTAAAAGAGATGTTAGAGATTACATGATTATAGACACAGAGGGGAAATTAAGTGATGCCTCAGTATGAGAGATGGTGTTCATATTACAGCTATAGAAGGAAGAAGGATGGAGAGAAAAGGAGATTATAAGAAAAGTGCAGGTTACGGTGTCTTCAGGTAGCTTAGGTGAGTAGGGATGAAACAGAAAGAGGTAGAATAAAGGTCTGCAGAGATGATGTGCATATGGTAAGGCAGTTGTGGGAAAAACAAAAGAAAGCAGTGGAGTAGGAGGCTAGAGAGGGTTGTGAGATGTGACTTAGGGTAAAAGGAGGAAGTGAAATATAATGAGTAAGTTCAGCCTGGATTGGTACAGGAGCAGGTCCATGACTTTGTAAATTATTCTTTTAGGGGGCATTTAAAGGTGGGTAGGTTAGAAATATTTCTGGTGGTTAGACGTAATGAGTTCCAATTTTTTTTTCCTATTGAGTACGACTACAGGCTTTGTCCAGGGGGTTTATTTGGTTTATAGTGAGACGTTGTTTGTCTTCTGATCTGATAGTTTTTTAGGTAAATATATGTTGATTAAAGGGGTAAGATCTGGACAAGCTAATGGTTTGTGTATGATTTTATGCAGTGTTATAAGATGAATGTAGGACAGTTGGAGGGGGAGTTCCAGCCATTTAAGGGTATGCAGAGCTTTACAATATGGATAAAGGAGAATGAATTAGTATCAAACTTGACAATTTTGTTGTAGCAGTTTCAAGTTTGTTTTGTTTTTATGAAGGAGTGTATACTGGTTAGAACTGGTGCTCCATAAAGCAGAAGGTAGGTTTTTGGATATATTAATTTTTGTAGCTGTGTTCAGAAAATGTTTGTTTCTGTACAGCATGTCTAGTTTTTGATGGGGTTTCTTGACATGGCTTTGGATATGGAGGTCAAATTTCAGATCATCATCTATTATGACTGCTAACAGTTTGGTATGGTGGACTAATTTAATTTCAGTGCCATCTGCTGAAAATATTTTGAAAAATGCATTTTTAGGGGTTGTGAGTTTTTGGGGTGAAGAGGAGGAGTTTGTTTTTTGGGGGTTGAGTAAGAGTTGTACTCTTGTAAGGCAAGTTTCAATGGAGATAAGAGTTTGTTGAGTGATTTGTTGGAGGTGAGTTAAGGTGTTTGAAGAGCAGATGTTGGTAGAGTCATCTGCATGCTGTATCAAGGTGCCTTCACAAGAAGATGAATGTAGGTTATTGATAAAAATGTTGAATAGTAGAGGGCTAAGGATGGATCCTTGTGGGACTCCTGTGGAAGTGGGAAGGTTATGTAGAGATAGATCCTTGCCATTTTACAGCTTGTTTCCTGTTGGCAAGGTAGCTAGAGAACCACTGAATAGATGGAGATGATAGACCCAGGGTGGAAAGTTGAGTGAGAAGTTGAGTGAGAAGGTTAGTGTGAGACACAATGCCAAAGGCTTTTGATAGAGCTAGAAATACTTAAGATACAAGTTTATTCAAGTTGTGAGCTTTGTTGACAATGTCTATCAATGATAGAAATGCAGTAGCGGTGCTATGGTCTGGCCAAAATCCATACTGAATACTGGTGATTAGCTTATTTTGTAAGAGATAGTGGAAAATTTGTTGATGTATACACCTTTCAAGGATTTTAGCAAGGAGGGAGAGGATGGTTACAGGATGTAAATGTGTAATATCACTGGAATTACCTCCTTTATGTAAGGGGATAATATGACATCTGCGGTGGTGCAGCGGTAGCGTTGTCACCTCACAGCAAGAAGTTCTCCCGTTCGATTCTTGGCTGCAGTGCGGGGAGTGCCTTCTGTGTGGAGTCTGCATGTCCTCCCCGCGGTTGGGTGGGCGTTCGAAAGACATGCGTAAATGGGTGTGCTTTCGTTGAAGGTTGAACGTCGAGCTGACACCTCTGCGTTTGTGAAAAATCTACTGTCAATCATTGGTAGACCGGAGTTCCGCTGTGGCGACCCCTAACCGGGAAAAGCTGAAAGACAAACAAACAAACAAACATGTAAGGGGATAATATGTGCCATTTTCCATTAAGTTAGGGACATAGGATTCTGTTATTGCTCTATTATTAAGAATGCTGTTATTGCATCTGCAGCTAAATTTAGGGATTCTGGGCAAAGGTTGTCCGCTGAGGAGGAACATGGTTTTAGTTTGTGTAAAAGCTTTTTTATGAGAGTTATAAAAACTGGTTGAAAGGTAAAGTGGGTGGAGTTGTTTCCATGTGTATCAGAGGGGTTGAAATTGTGTGTGTTTTGTGAAGGACATAGGTAGGGGAAGTTAACTGCGTGGAAGGGGGTGTGTTAGGTGAGTCTGAGGTTAAGTTGGCTATGTATTCCATGTGTTGACACAGGTCACTGTTTTAACACAGGGAATGTCTGTGTATGGGCTGGGATGCTTTTTTGTACCTGGGTTGATGAGAGAGGATATGCAGGACCAGAATTTTTTAGGGTTGTTTTTATTACTATCTTGTCGGTGAGTTTAATAAAACATTTTCTCTTTATTAACTTGCTTCCTGACTTGGTTTTGTAGTGGTCTAAATAGTTGCCAATTTTTGTAATTTTTATTCTTTTACCAGTTAATCCATGCTTTGTCTCTGTCTTTCATAAGGAGTTTGCATTGGCTGGTGAGCCATGGGGTATGGCTGTTTTAATTATTTTTGTATGCTGTGGAGCTAAGGTGTTAAGAATATGTAGAGATGCTGGATTGAAGTATTCAACTGTATCATTTAAAAGGAGTCTTTTTAGGATGGACCAGTTAACTGCTTTCAGAGCTTCGGTGAAATACTCTTTGGAGAAATTAGAGGGATTATGGGTAGTTTTGAGCTTATGTTCCTTTGTGTAACACTCATGTGGGTATAAGCTGGCAGATGGTCGCTTAGTGTGTCAGGGAGAGTACATGAGGAGGTAAAATTAGATGGGCTGTTAACCAAAATCCAGTCCAGGAGAGATTGTTGCGAGCTGTTTTGCCACATCTTGCTAGTGAATTAATAAACTGAGTGAATCCAGGTTGTTGATTTCTGAATGTGCAGATAAAGACTGCCAGTCAATGTTTACATCACCCAGGAGGATAATTTCATTTGTGACTGTATCTGCTAGCCAGGATACTATGCTTTCAATTATAGAATGTTCTATTTTGGGGGAACTATAGCACAGTAATGCATATAGTCTCGGCTCTATTAAGTTTTGAGAATGTGACTAGGATTTTTGCTTTTCCAAAATGTTGGATTGTGTCTTTACAGGGAGCTAATGTGAGCATATTTGGGAATGTTATAGCTATTCCACCAGCTTTTTTTATGTGTTCTGTTGACCCTAATAATATTATAACCAAGGGGTAGTATTTCAGCATCTTTTACTTCAAGCTTTAGCCATGTCATTATTGTGGCTAGGATGTTTGGGTTGTGTGGAGTCATCCAGGCATGACAATCTGTGATTTTGTTACATATGCATCTATGGTTTAGAGTGATTATTTTTAAACTTTTGAGGTACATTCTTTGGTTTGGGGCTTGGTTGGGAGCTGGGTTGGGGATGATGTATGGTAGATAAAGATGGTTTATTATGGCATTTTTAGCAAAGATGGATAGAGGTATTACCTTGACATTGGGACTGACAACTTTTAGTATTCTGGGGTTACAACAGCAGAATGTAGTTATGGGAAATACGCTTAAAGAAATTTTTGAGCAGCTAGAGGGAAGATTTTTTTGGTGAGGATTAAGTAATGGTGGAGGTGTGCTAATTTATTATTATTACTGGTGGGGATGTTAGGAATGAGAGGAGGGGATAAATACAGTGGTACAGGAGAGTTCAGCATGGTTATGGTGAGGTAATAGTGTAGAGAATAGGTAGGTTTTGATGGGGAGGGAGCAGACTGGATTTGTGAAGGAGTTTAGAACAGAAGTGGCTGGGGATGGTATAATGAGAACAGTCTAATTGGATAGTGCAGTCAGGCGCAAGATAGGTGGACGGGTAGAGTAGTCAGAATAAGTGAGGTATAAGTTTAGCTGTAGTGGGGGTGGGTGAGAATTTAAGGTAGGGTAAGGGAGCAGAGTGAAGCCCCAAGTATACAGAGTGCTGAACAGAGTGGGTTTGCCCACAGTGGAGTAAGTATCAGGAAAACAATTTCTAAAACTGTTGTGAGACAGGAGGTAGGGCAAGTCCTGATAAATTTAATTTAAAGACAGTAACACAAGCTGCTAGATTACTGTTAACATACACCTAAGTTAACTGCAACAGGTACTACTGCAGTGTCTTTTACTTGAAATGAGGTTATAGTAGCTGAAGAACAACTAAGATGAGGGGAGGGCCGATCAGGTACTTCAGTGGAATGCAGTTACTGCCTCCCACCGATGGTTTACCACCAAAAACAATCAAAGAGGTAGAATGTTTATGGATACAAAGACAAGGTCTGAACTCTAAATACTTGATGTGAGCACAGCATTTAATTTTAATGTTATGGGCTTTATTGCTTTTTCAAGGAAATATTACACTGTTAAGAGTAAAATATGCTAAAGTGTTAACTTAGCTTCACCTTCAGCAGTATAAGGCCTGTTGGTGGGGGTGTCCCTCCAGCAGATTTAACAATACAGTACAGAACACACTGATGCAGAAGTGAGGGAAAACAAGACATTTCATTAAGTTTAATTTGATTCTTGGATGCTGCCTTAGATAGGTTTTAACTGAAGGTATTGCCTCTTTTTTACTTTTGCAAACGG
>NC_056735.1:205461941-205659184 GCF_019279795.1 Protopterus annectens
CAGTCAGGCCTCTAAAAATTAAAACTAAGATACCCAAGAAATGGCTTGTTAACCTGCTTAACAAAGCATTATACATTTTCACAACTTCAGAGTTTTGGCTGTAAAGGGTCCTTGAACCCCATTTATCAGATAGACAGATATATAAAACATGAATGGCAACAGTTGGCTAAAAGCAGGGTTTCCTTCCCTTATAAAAAAAAATGGGAAATTCCACTTTAATTGATTGGTGGTCTAGACACATTCTGTGCAAACATAGCACATGGGTTTATGAACATATATTTTTATAAATTTTTCCAGAAAAAGAAAAGAAACATTCCTGTTAATGGAATGCCTCTTTAAAAGTGGATTTTTTTATGTAGAAACTAATAGTCAATCCCAAGGGACATCTTATCTTTATAAGTAGTACATGTCTCTGGGCCATAGTTTGATGTTCTCATATCCTCTTACTGAATGCACTGGCCATCAGAATTATCTTTCATTGGTGTGTGGCAAAATGGTGAGTAGTTAAAAGCATTGTTTTTTAGATCTGCTTCATTTTAACATCAGAGCATTGTTTTGAGATCTGCATCATTTTAACATCTCTGACAGGATTTTACTAAAAAAACTCAAATAGAAAGTTTCAAAACTTGATGGATTAATAGTTGAAAATATGCTGAAAGATTTGCTACAAAAACTAAGTTTGAAATTCTTTTAATTGCTTTTTCCTATTAAGAAAACTAGAAAGAGCTAATTGCCTGAGAATAAGCCACTCTAACCCCAGTGTACAGGGCAGTACAATAAAAAGACATATAGGCTATACTAAACATCAATGAGCTATCTGTAAAGATGAATAAATTAGAAAGCAAAACAGACAATTTTTAAGTGGAATGTAAAAAAACAAGTTGAAATGCTGAGTGAATCTCTTATTAAACAACAATCATCACAAATTCTGAGTACAGAAGATGCCATGTCTGATTTTCATAGGTTCATAGGTAGGCACTAGGCTACTGGCCCTAGGGCCTATATAAGCCTAGCCAAAAAGGTACCCTAGCTTTCGCCACCCAAGAAATGCATTTTCCTGTGCCCCTGTCGAGCAGAGCCACAGAAGTGATGCCCGGGGTGAATTTTCTATTTCCCATCCAATCATCAAGATTTTTCTTGAAGAGTGCTAATGAGGAGCTTTGTTTGATATAGATAGTTTGTTCCAGAGTATGGGAAGTCTCTGGGACAGGAATCTATCCCTCCAGCATGTTTTGTTTATTGTGGTGACAAGGTTTAGGTCCCTAGATCGTGTAGCTTGGAGGGATTAGGATTTTGTTAGGTGTAGCATGTCCAACAGCTTTAGGTTTAACATAGCTTTATATGTTAGGCCGAGATCAACTCTGACTAGGTGATATACAATGGAGCAAAGTTGGAGTTTTTCAGACGGTCTGCGTAGGGCATCTGTTTAAGGCTGGTAATCCTCTTTGTGAGGTATTTCTGCTGCCTTTCCAGTTGTTGTAGATGTCTTGTGAGGTACATCCCAAAGGGGCATTGTACTCTATAATGGGTCTAATGAGTAATGAGTAGAGGGGAAAAATGACCTCTTTTTTCCAGGATGAGAAACCTTTTGTGATGAGGTGTGCCATGTAGAAGGATTTCCTGACTACTGTGACGAGGTGATTACCAAAGGAGAGACTACTGTCCACCTGTGTCCCAAGGTCTCTTTTGATGGAAGATTACTTTAAAATGAGAACAACACTGAATTTCTTCTAAACAAAACAACTTATTTGGGGCAGAAACAGAAGACTTGGAGAACAGATCTAGAAGGAATAACATCAGGATTTACGGGATTCCTGAAAAAGAACAGTGAGACAGTATAATTCAATTCCTTAATACCTGGCTGCCTAAAACTTTAAACTTGCTTGAAGCTTTTTCCTTTGGCATCAAAAGGGCACACAGATCACTTTCCAACTCATTTAAAAAACAACTTCACCAAGATCAGTTATCATAAAATTTTTCTCAAGTCAAGATAAGTATTTAATCTTAAAAGCTGCATAAACTAAATAACCAGTTAAAATGAAAGAAAATACTATAAGATTTGACCATGACTATTCAACATTATTGATATCAAAGAGAAAAAGCATGTGTGCCACTTGTTAAAAGCTTAAAGAAAAACAATATTAAAGCACAAATATTGTTTCCAGCAAAAAGAAGGATTCACGTTCCAGAAAGATTTTTTTTTACATCTTGGAAGATGGACTTTATACAGAAAAATAGAAATGGACTGGAATCTGTCAATTTCTTTGAAAAGAAAAGCAACAAGAGATTGTTGGTTAATAAAAAACAAAAACAGTAAAGAACTGAAGGACAAAGGAAACTCAATGTATTTCGTGATTATGAATTCTTATTATTTTAAAGAAGTGCTTGAATACTTTTGAACAGGTGCTGAATATTACTTTTTACGAGGGAAATCATTTCTTTATTTCTAGTTCCCTTTTTAAAACGAGTTTGATTCTTTGAACTATATATAAAATTAATGCCACTTATTTTCATTTAGAGTTTAAAAGGTTAAACAATCCATTTTATTAAAAGTAAAGCATTATTATAATGAAACTTATGTTAGGTGGCACGCTTTACTCTACAATGTCAAGATATCAGAATGCACTATTAAATATATTACAAGATGCAACAAATAACACTAAAGAGGCATGTTAAGTTACATTCTGGGTTCTTAAAATGGTCCAGTAGTGTGCTACTGATAGTATACTTGACACATAATAGCACCCAGGAAAGACATGCTATGTTATAAACAAAGTATAAAAAATATAGCTTTTTACAAATATAAAATATACTACTGGAATGATATCAAATAATTAGAGCAACATTCACACTTTTACAAGTTAAGCCTGAATCACATAGAACTGTCATTATTTCAATGCAAGTTTGTATGCTATTTCTCCTTTAAAAAATGACAGTTTGCTTTATATTAAGCATCTTATACAAATAGTGCTTACTGAATCATTAAATATTATTTCTTAAAAAAAAAACAGGTCCATAGATTATACTAAGCTAACTGTCCTTGTGGGCCATTTCAAGCTTAGCCAATTATTCCAAATAAGAATCATACCCTGCACCTTGTGTCTGTAAAGTAAACACCTTAACCAACTTCACACCTCATACTTTTAGTGCTTTTAGTACTTTTAGTGGTTAAAATACTTTGAAATATTTTTTGTCATTTTTTTAGTGGTTGAGAGGGGTTTGAGGGATTGATGTGTAATGGTGAGTAATGTAAAGGTGGCATGGATTCACTTGCAAGTGTTTTTATGTGAATTGTATTTGATGGACTGTTCATTTTCAAGCCCTTATCATGAAAACCATATTGAAACAACTTGGCATCATGAGCACTTTTGTGATGATGTGGGAGTTCTGAAAATGCCAAGAATTATCCAGGTTACTTCTTCCTGTCTAAAAGTAAATCATCATAATATTTTTAATCATACGCTAAGATGTCAAAAATACAAGTTAGATAATAATCAAAAGACAGTGGATTGCATTCTAAACCACTGTCAGTTATTACATAGATCTGAATGTTTGCGACTGACAGTATACTTGAAATACAATTGCATCCAGGAAAGTTATGCTGTGTTATAAACAAAGTACAAAAATATAGTTTCTTACATATATGAAAGTTATTATTGGAATGTTATCAAATAATTGGACTAACATTCACACTTTTGGAAGTTAAACCTGGATCACACATAACTGTCTTTCTTTTAATGCAATTTTATATGCTATGTCTCCTTTAAAAATGACAGTCTGCTTTATTTTAAATATTTCATACAAATAGTGCTTACTTAATCATTAAATGTTATTTGTTTTAAAATACAATAGCTTTTTAGTAGTTAACATACTTTGAAATGTTTTTTGTTGCTTTTTTAGCTGTTTGGAGGGGTTTGAGGGATTAATGTATAATGCAGAAGTGGCTCGGATTCACTTGTGAACATTTTGTGTGTGAATTGTAGCTGATAAACTGTTCATTTGCAAGCCATTGTCATGAGGGCCAGCTTGAAGTAACTTAATTGAAGTCATGAGCACTTTTGTGATGCTGCAGGAATTCAGAAAATTCTAGGAATTGTCCAGGTTACTTCTTCCTGTCAAAGTAAATAATCATAATATTTTGAATCATATGCTAAGATGTCAATGAATACAAGTTAGATAATCAAAAGACAGTGCCACTGCCAGTTATTAAATAGTTGTGAATGCTTGCAGTATACCAAAAGGATAGTTTATATACTAGCCTATAGAGAAACACTTCTGATAAAAAATGAGGATTGTGTTTCTCTTTATTGTCACTTTTTAATGATAACAAACTTAATATCTCAGAACAATTTATTATGGAAAGTCTGAATCTTAAAAGGGAAGATTTTTTGGATGTTTGTTCAGATACTATTATACATAAAAATTAAGGAAAAAATAGGACTGATTCCAACAGTAGTACTAGATTAAAAAGTATCAAACATATAAGGGTAAATATAAATGTTCTATACTAGGAATACAGCTAAAATATAAAATCCAGGAATATAGTAATAGTACAAGACATAGTATGCAAACAGAAACAGAAAGAGATCAGAATAAGTAAACATATATATACATATATACACACATATATATATATATATATATATATTTTTTTAAAGAATATAAATATGTCCACAAGGGTGGGATGTTATCATAGTAGTTAAGGTATTCACCTTATGGGCACAAAGTGTAGGGTTTGATTCTCGCATGAGGCAATTGGTTGGACTTGGAATAATCCACAAAGGCAGATAACCTGGCACTAATATATGAACTTATGATCCTATGAAAAACTTAACACATAGTAAAAAATAAATCATCTGACCTCTAAATTAATAAATTTAGCAATAACTGACTTCTGCCCTATAGTAGAACCAGGGAGATAATGTGATGTACAGGGTAATATGACTGATGTATACTTTGTATTTAATAATACTTCTGTATTCATTGGTAATCTTTGTTTGCAACTGTTTTTGTAACCTTATTTGTAATTTTTCTTTATGGAGCTTTTCCCTCTGGGCCTCCACTGAAAATGAGCTCTTGCTCAGTTGGACAATCCCAGTTAACAAATGTCAAATAAATAAATTCAGTTTGGACAACTTATAATAAAGATTTTGAACACTTTAACTTTTCTTATTCATAATAACTCACTGACAGGCATTTTTAAGATGATGTATACTAAAAATATGAGATACGTTAATACAAATCACGAGCTAAGCATTGTTAGTATAATGGACAGTTTGAGATGTAGTTTGCTCGTCTTTTTCAACAAACTAGGAATACATTATTTCATGGCAAAATGTTTTGCGGTTATATCATTAGGTAATTTTTTATTTGTTTCAAACATTTGTCCATAGCTGAAGGTTTCATATTGTTATATATAAAACGTTCTGTACATAAATGTGATTTCATTATACTTGTGTTTTTTCCTCTCTCATGTAAATGTCTGATTTTAAATGCATATTTATTAATATTAATGGACTGAATAATCCAGTAAAGAGGAGGAATCTGTTCAATTACTTGCAATTACATAAAGATCAAATAGCATTTCTACAGGAAACACTTTTACCTAATAAAGATGTAAATAAACTTTCATGAAATAATTATTTGTTTTTAACATGTTCTGGCTTTTAAAAGAGGCTAAAGAAGAGACAACCTCATTTTATGGAAGAACTCACCGGTAATGCCTAAAATAAAAGATACTTTTGTTGTTGAAAATGGTATGCTAAATACTGTTATAACTGAGTGGAACAGAAAACTATATACATTGGTGAACTCTTATTGGATTCCTGGGGTTGGAGCTAAAGATGCAAAAAATGACTCGGACACTATATCCTGTTACATGAAAGGTGAAGTCATAATGGCTGATTTTAATTCTATTTTATTAGACAAAGATTCCACTGCAGACAGAAAGCTAAGAATCACACCGTCAGCCAAACACTTACCAAATTTTTATAAATCTAATGAATTTAAAGGAAATAAGAGCTAAGGAAAACAAACTCACTTCAATTTACCCATTATTCATATAGATATGCAACACAAACAAATATTGAAAAAAAGTTTTGCCTCAAACAATCTGTTATCACATATCAGAAAAGTTTCAATAGTTTCATGTACATTACTGGACCATAATGTTATAATCTTTAATATTATTTTAAAAACTGACAATGCAATACATCACAAGAGATTACAAGAGTACATTATTAAAATAAAAGGATTCAAGGATTGTTATGTTAAACAGATAAAAAAAATCCTAGAATAAATATGAATGGTGAAGTATCTGACTTTGTCCTGTGGGATTCACTAAAAGCTTACTTAAATGGAAGCGTTACAAGCTGGTATATTAACAAAACGAGAATGGGACAAAGAATTGAATACACTACTGGCTAAAATAGAGACAAAGTTAAATCTAAAACCAAATGACACTATCAATCAGTTTGAAATTAAAAACTTAAATATAAAATATGTTGATATTCTAAATCATAAAGTTTCATGGGAAAGCTTACACTTCAAGCATAAACTTGCTCTTAGATAAAAAAAAAAAACTAAATCATATCAAAGAAATTATAACACACAAATAAAAAAATATAGAAAAACAGGTATTAAAGGTATTCTTGAGGGCTTTAAAATATTTTATGAAAATATAAATAATAATAGTTAAGACTTTTCTAAGGGAAAATATAAATAGTAAAATAACAAGGGAACAAATAAAATGATAAATCATTCACTTTAACAGAAATAAAAGATCAAATAAAAAAGCTAAAAATAATACGGTGCAGGGCTTAGATGGTTTTATATTAAAGTATATAAAATACTACTGGATGATGCAGTTAAAATATTATATAAAGTCTATAGAGACATAAAGACAACAGCTTAAGTCCCCCATCATGGAAATATCCCCATATATCACCTAGTTTAAAACAAGATAAGGATCCTATAAAGTGTTCAGCATAGAGACATATTTTACTTTTAAATGTGGACTATAAGATATTTATGTCCATTTTAGCTAACAGAATTAATCTACTTATACCTAAACTAATTAACAATGATCAGACTGGATTTATTTTAAACAGACAAGTACAGGATAATATAATAAGAATGCATGCATTAATAGAATATACAAATAATAATAAAAAAAACTTTCTATCATTTGTCTAGATTTATGGCTTTTGACTCAGATAATTGGTCATACCTGTTTAAAACACTTAAAGTGTATAATTTCTCACCTGAGCTAATTGCATGAATGTCTAAGTTATATAACAACTTTTGTGCTCTTGTTAAAATGTTTTTTTTTTCTAATTCCTTTAGACTACAAAAATGCAGAAAACAAGTCCATTATCACCTTTACTTTTTGCATTAGCTATAGAACCCTTTGCTAATACTATTAGATTCAGTAAGAACATTAATGGTATCAAAATAAAAAGATTTTGAACTAAAGTATCACCTCTTTACTGATTATATTTACTAACAATAGGGAATATACAGAATTCATTAGAACACATAATTAGTTATATGAGTCAGTTTGAAGAACTTTTGAACTTAAGATTTAATCATATTAAAACAAGTACATTAATTGATAAAAATTTAAAAATTCATACAAAAAATATTCTAACTTCAACTGGAATAGCTATCAAATGAAATATCCTGGTATAGCCATTATGTCTAATAGTAAAGAAATGATACAAACATTCATCAGATTGTTGATTTACATTTAGTAACAAACTGGAACAAATTCTTTTTTACCATGGAAGAATTATTAATGCTTATTAAGACAGTAATCCTTCCCAAAATATTTTTTGTCTTGCAATCTTTAGTACTATCTCCACTCAAAAAATTGAAGAAGAAGATAAATAATTAATTTTTGTCATTAATAAACCAAGAGTTTCCTTTGACTGGCACAGTAAAGGTTGAGATAATGGAGGAAAATGATTCCCTGATATTTGTGTGCTATTTCAACAATTGTAAACGTTTTAATGTTGTGGATAAATTCATCTTATGATTCAAAATGGAAACAAATACATCAAGAAATATTATTAGTAAATAATAAATATATCACGAATCAAATAGTCCCTAATAGCGTTATCTGGCTATTAAAAGATTTTTGTGTAAATGGAATTGCACCCTGTTCTCATATTCCCTATTTAAATAATATAATTTCCTCTTTTCAAAAGTTCACATATTCTAACCACTGTATGAAAGACTTAATATGTTCTAGGTTTCCAATTGCATATACAAATGACTGCTTACTTCAACAAAATGCTAGTATTGAAACAACAAAGTAACTTAATTTATTGGCATCAGTTCTTAAATGGTACTGACATATATATACTGCTGAAAATGTAAGGTCCAAATACAATCAAGATTCTGAGAATTGGTTAAATTTACAAATATTTAGAGACTTTGTAAACAGAGATTAACAAGATAATTAACCTAGATAAGAAATCATTCCCCAAACTATTGGAATTCTTAACATCAATAATAATGCAATGGAAAATAAATCATATTTGTCACAAATGTATAAAATTCTTAAGTTAGATTTCACATATTTAGACACTTCCTTTTGGAACTACTCTTCAAAAATTAATAATGAAGACTTCTCTGAAAAATCCAAGACAGTAATATTAAAATCTATAGATTAAACTACATCTTCATTATATTGGAAAATTTTTACTTGGAAATTCTTACACAGAGCTTTTGTCACTCCTAGCATAATGACAAGTACATATAGATCAAACAGGTGTGTGATATATCTGATTGATATAGGAATGTTATCCCAAGTTCTAGCTACACTATTGGAATAGAAACTGGCCCCAGCAGCCTTTTGTGGTTTGTAGATGGTAAGCAGTTGTTTATTATTTGACTGACAGGGACACAGTTGTTTATTATTTGATCAAAGGGGACAATTTGGAATAAAGTATTGGAGTAGGAGTCTAATTGCTGGACTGGTGCATGGGGTATGGATGATTTTATGGGTTAATGTGAGCCAAGTATAGAATAGGTGATGAGGAAGCTCATGCCAGTTAAATGGTTTTAGTGCTGAACAGTGGGTCCAGTAAGGTTTGTTGCAAGCAAATCTGACAACTTTGTTATAGCACTGTTAAAATATAGAACTGAGGCTTGTAAGTTGGTCATGAGAGAGGTTCCATATAGGACAGAGTGTAAGAGGTAAGTCATCCACACCACACACACACATCTATGGCCAATTTAGAGTGCCCAATCCACCTATTGCAGGTCTTTGGAATGTGGAAGGAAACAGGAGCACCCCAGAAGAAACCCACATGAACACAGGGAGGGCATGCACACTACGCAAAAAAGCACCCCAGCCAAGAATCAAACCAGGGAACCTCCTGCTGTGAGGTAACATTGCTCTCTGCTGTGCCACTGTGCCAATCTGTAAATCGAATTTAAGATTGCTGTTGACTGTCATGACAAGTAGTTTTGTACGTGGGATAACTTCAATCATGGTATTATTTAAGGAAGAAATTTTAAAGTTTTTTTTCATGGAAATGGGATTTTGGAAAAAAATAATTTATTTTTTTGGGATTTAGTAGTATGTGATTATCCTGTAGCCAACTTTCAACAGAGTTAAAGGTTTTTTGAGTAATTCTCTGAAGATGTATTAGGTTGTTGGAAATTCATATTAAGGTTGACTTATCAACATATGTGAGGGAAACTTGCAGAGATTTATATAAATTGTCAGTGAATGCATTAAAGAGTAAAGGGATGAGAACGGATCCCTGTGGCACACCAGTACTGACAGGAAGGAAGGAAGGACGAAAAAAGTGGAAATCTATTTAACAGACTGGCATCTGTTGGTTAAGTAGCTGTTAAACCATAGTAGTGTGGGTTGTGACAGCCCAAGGAAAAGACAGTTGGTAGAGGAGTTTTTGGTGACAGACTAGATTACAATCTTTAGAGATATCAAGGAATATGGAGGAAACATGTTTATCTTTGTCTCTGGCTTTGCTAACAGTGTCTGTGAAAGTTAATAAGGCTGTGATACTGTTATGGGCAGGTCTAAAACAATGCTGTGCTGGGATCAGGAGCTTTTCCTGAAGAATATGTTAAAGATGTTGCTTGTGAATGGAATTCTATAGAATTTTTGACAAAGGTGATAAGTCTAAAATTAGTTATATCAGATGAGGTTCCTCTTTTATCAAGGGGATAATGAAGAATTTTTTTCCATAGAGAAGGAACATATTATTCCTTGATAGGTATGTTAATTAGAAGAAACACAGGATAAGCTATGGAAATGACAGCCAGCTTGAGGTATTCTGCTGGGAGATTACATACTGAAGGAGAACAGGGTTTTAGTTTAAGTAGTAGTGATTTGATGTAGGCAGTTGTGATGGGATTTAGGGTGAAATAGGGGGTTTTGGTGTCTTAGGAGAGGGCATATCAGGATTGGTCAAATCCAATCAAATAAAGCAGGGGTGTCTCCCCACTTTTTTATACTCAAGTAAGGACAGGAAACCCTGCTTTTAGCTAATTTATGTCATTAGTGTTTTATATATCTGTCTGTCACAATGGTTTGATTCTGAATTGTGGTCCCAATCTGTGCAAAATCTTCTAGTTTTCTCTGTGTCTGCATAGGCATTCTTTGTGGACACCACTTTTCTTCCAAGGGTATCGTGGATGATTGTCTACTCCAGACTGCCCATGTATAATGTGCAGTGGCCTTGTGTTCAGATAACTGAATGCATTCTCATCAAATATGTAGATAATATTGTCTGAATAGCACCAATGGCAAGTCAGCCTAAGTTATCAAGGGAAAGTACAATGGGAAATCTGGGTGGGAGCTTCTACTACAGCAATAGCTCATAAGTATGCTGTTGATCTACAAGCATCTTTAGAAGTCTGGCCCTGCATTCATACGAAGGTGTAGTCCTTGTAATGTAAGTCGGAATAACCATATTTGAAATGTCTTAAATAGGTCATTCCATCTCAGCATCTCTAAATATTACACTGTATAGAGCCCAGAGCATCTACAAATGTCTGTGCTAATGGTTCAAACAAATATATTTACATAATATGCTCAGAGACTTGAACACTTCTATAAAAATGCCTTTTTCACATGGGGCAGCAGGTGAAAATTATCTGTTCTAGATATAACAATGTATACTGTCTTATGTAAAATCCAGTAACAAAAATATACATCACATATAAGCACATTTTTTTTTTTTTTTTTACATTTGAGCATCTCTAGATTAATCTTCTGTTACACATAAAACAGTTACGACCTCACTTCATTTAAAGCAAACCTTATCAAATGGACAGGACCCTGTAAATTCTTTCCAGGCCTGACTTGTACTGCAAGCAGGAGATACCCCATGGGGTAGGTATTAGCAAGGTGATTATGGTCCATGTACTGACTCTTGTCTTGTAAAAACTATGAATCCATGAAGAACAGGCATTCCAGAGAGCTTTGTGAGGAGTTTGCTGGTACACTGCCATGTTTCTTTGATGGGAGAATGAAAGAAGCCACAATTCCAAGACTGGAAGGTGGCAAAGAAGAGATCAGTTTATGATAGGAATAGGAATAAAACAGAGCAGATTCCCATAGTTTATATAGTAGCTACTTAAATGATGAAAAACGTGGTGAAAGAAGTTTAAAAGCAAAGGATATTATGAATCATGATGTTCCAGATGTCCCACACTAATCCTGTCTGAGGAATAAGTATAAACAATATATGGTAAAATGGCAGAAGAGGGGTGATATTGCGAATAAAACGGGGTGATATTGTGAATAAAACAGAAGAATATAAGTATGAATGGATCAGTAGACTTAATTCACGCCAATGGAGTTCAGGAAGTTTGCACTGTAACTTCCAATGGGCGGAGCCTAAGACTTTTGACAGATTCAAAATATGTCCTCACATTTCAAACAAATGTTCATATCTCTGGAACCACAGGGGCTATGAAAGAAATATAAATGTCAAACCCTTCAGCACAAACTGGTTTTAAAGTGGTAGTATTCTTTAGGTTCTAGGTCTTAAACTGAATTTTATAATTCACAGTAAACACAGTAACTATTACATTTGTAATATTTTGTAAACTTACAATATCTCAGCAACCACTCAAGTTACATACATACTGTCAGCAGCATTTAATTCATCCAGATGAGAGCTTTCATAAAAGGCTAAGTAGTTATGTCTGCACTACTTGGTTGTTGAGCTATTCAGAAAAAAATCTATATAAATTAATATCATGAAAACAATAGTTAATATCTCTTTGCCTGTACTAGACAGAGGTGAAATATTAATGTAGTTGAGTTTGCCATTGTGGAAGCTTTAAGATAAAATCTTTTAAAAACTTGTACATAGCATGGTTTTGGAATTACTGATGCAAATATGAACAAGTTGACTCCTAGAGGCATCACTAAGAGTTAACTGCAGATGCAACTGGAGGATTCTATATATCTAGAAAAAATGTTAAAACCATATTTCAATACTATCAATTATATAGTAATTGATTCAGGGGATTTTGTGAGGAAACCTAGTATCTGCCACAGGTCTACTCTATGCTCTTCCTTTATCTTTGTTAAGTTGGATGTTAAGATGTTTACATCTATTCCTAATGATGAAGGAGTTCCTCTATTAGTAATATTCTGAGTGCCAACATAACTAATACTAATAGTTTTATTAATACTACTTGTGCATTATTAGAATTGGTACTTGAGAATAATCTTTTTTGTTATGGTAATGAAATTTTTTTTACAAAAGATGGTATAGCTATGGGTACTCCTGTAGCAAATACATATGCTAATTTAGTCATGTATGACTGGGATCAAAATTATGTATTTACAGACATTGAATTTTCTAAGCACATTCTACATTATGTGCAATTTGTGGATGATATATTTATGCTGTGGGGTTCAACTGAAAGTGATCTCGAAACCTTTATGTTATATCTTAACTCTAATAATACCTTCTTGAAATTTGAGTTGAATCGCTCATATGAAAGTACCAATTTTTTGGGTATATTAATATATCAGAATTAACCAAATTGCTAAGTTACTAAGCTACTAAGCTATATAAAAAGGATACTAGAAGGAATAGTCATTTACATTATAGTATGCACCCAGGATATATATATATGTATGTATATGGGTCTACCTTAGAATATCGAAAGCTGTCATTGAAGGATTCATCGAGATGACATCCACGACAACCCACTTCATCGACAGACTGGATGAACAAAATCCTTCCCAGGGTAAGTAACCTGTTGGCCATGAAGGTGGACTTTGCCCTTTCCCAAACTGTAGTGCAATCTCAGAGTTGGTATATTTAACTGGGGGGTATGGGGGCGCACCCCTCCATATTGGGGTGTGTGGCAGGCATAGCCCCCCACCTGGGTGGGTTTTTAGTGTTCTGGTGGTGGTAGTGTGTGTGTTCATCTGGTCTGTGGATGAAGTGGGTTTTCATGGATGTTGTTTCGATGAATTTGTCTTTGATGTCGGTTTTCGATATTTTATGGTAGACCCATGTATATATGTACATATTTATATCTATCTATATATATATATATATATATATATATATATATATATATATATATATATATATATATATATGGATTCACTACATAATCTTGAACTATCAAATTTCAAAATCTCGAGACTATATAGCCGAAAACCGTAAATGCCAAAAGACCAGAAGCGTGAAATTCAAAATCCCAAACGTACAATACACATACAGCACACACATACAACTTCCCCCCAAAATCAAACATATAATCCTACACTACAGATAAGCAAGGGGGGCGAGCCCCCCCTGCTGCCCCCCACACCCCCCTACTTAAATATACTAACTCTGAGATTGCACAGACACACAAAGGAAACTCACACCCGCACATTTTACAGTCCCATACACACACATCACAGTCACAACACACACTAAAGCCCCTAACCAACACACTTACAAATAAGATACTTACCTGAACTTCCACCTATCCATCAACAAACCGCAACACCAGAAGCACTACTTCAATATCGCCAAACATCGGGATTTTGAATTTCATGCTTCTGGTCTTTTGGTATTTAGGGGTTTCGGCTATATAGTCTCGAGATTTTGGAATTCGATATTCCAATATTTTGAGATTATGTAGTGATCCCATATATATATATATATATATATATATATATATATATATATATATATATATATATATATATATATATATATGAAAATATTTTAAAGGGACAATTTTGTAGATTATCAAGACTAACATCTGACGATATGGTCTTTGACGTGGAAGCAAAGGTGGTGTCTGATGATTTTTTGAAACATGGTTATGGCTAAAATAAAATAAAATACTGGATGAAGTTAGACAGCATCATAATGATAGTAGGTATCCATATTTTGATTTTAATGAATTGATAAAGAATGATGTTACTGTAGTATGTGACACTAGTCTTCCTTATATTATGTCGTTCACAAATAATAGTAGCGCTATTATAAATATTATAAAAGATAATTAGTTGATTTTATTGACATCACTTGATATTGCTAGGATTGTGGGTTCATCTCCTAGGATAGTATTTAAGAAGAAACCTAATCTAACGAGATAGATATGTTACAGATGGTTGAACCCAATAATGCAAGATGTGAGGGATGTGAAGTTGACTGTAACAAATGGCACTTTTCCTTGTATGAATTGTAATTATTGCCAGTATATTGATGTTACAGTTTATCCTATAACTAATTATAGGTATGAGTTTTTTCATTATACTGATTGTGATGGTATGAATTTAGTATATATGGCAAGGTGCACTACTTGTGCTTCATTTTATGTAGGGAAAACTAAGAAGGCTATGTGACAGGGTAGCTCAACATATTTATGATATTAAAAAGTTAAACTGCACTAATGCTTTAGCCAAGCATGTTTTATTGAAAGATACATCTCATACTTTTAAAAGTATCTTGTTTTACAATTAATTGGTGGTTTTAGGAGGGGTGATATTGTGAATAAAACAGAAGTATATGAATATTAATGGATCGGCAAACTTAATGCATTAAATACAGGTCTACTTTAGTAGACTGACATTTTACTTACCCGACTTTCAGATCGCTGAGACAAAAGGACCAACAAACAGATAAGACCGACATCCTGGAACACCGACTTTCCACTCCAGGTAAGTAACCACTTGGCCATCCTGTTGAAAGTTGCCCCTTATCCTCATGGTAGTGTGATCTCGGAGTTAGTATATTTAGTTAGGGGTGTGTGGGGGTCGCAGCCCCTGACATAGAGGGGGGTGGGGGACAAAGCCTCCGCCCCCCACAAGGGTGGGTTTGCTTTTCTTCATTTTTTTTTTTTTCAGGTTGGCCAAGCAGTTACTTACCTAGAGTGGTAAGTCAGTGTTCTGGGATGTCTGTCTTCTGCGCATGTCGATCCTTTCATCTCGGTGAAGTTAAAGTCGGGTAACTACAATGTCGGTGTAGTGAAGTAGATCCATTAAATACACATGGAATTAATGAGTCCTGTTCCCTTAAACTTATTTTAAAGCAGAGGAGTTTACATCATCGATCATGTCCTTAATGTAAACTCATTAATTATTTTATATAAAGAGTGTACGGTGGAGTTTTTAAAATACTTGGCAAAACGTTTATACATGAAAGCTTGTATTTATTAAATTCTTATTATTGTTGTGAACTATTTTGTTTGTGTTTTTTATTTGATTCTTTGATCAGCTAGTGATTCTTGATAAGTATTTTATTAGATTATAATGGAGAATCATACAGAAGAGATAACAGATTATAAAAACTGAATTTGTACAGTCTGTGTTACAGTAAGTTTAGCAGACATTTAATTTAAACCTAAAAGGGATTTAGAAATTGACACTATTTTTGTACCAATAATTAAAATGCAAATTAATACAGTGTTTCAAGGCAATGGATTGCAGTTACAGACTTGAATAAGAAATGAACAAAATTATTACTCTCTTGCCTAGTTAAACGAATAAAACATCCTTCATGACTGTCAGGCTCTAGATGCATTTTCATTCAAGTCAGAGATATTAAACCTATCACTGTGTAGTTGGTTTACCTGTTTGACAGTAATTAGGTGGCAGTTCCAAAAGGCTCCACTGTAAATCTTTAACATACTGGAGCTTGTACCACAATTTATTGGCAGCAAATGTCTCAATGTATAACTTAAGTATATAAACATACATAACATGGGTACTCAAGCATGTCAAGTTATTTGAAAAGTAATCAAACAGAAAAATAGTCAAAAAGCATTTTTGTAGGAGGATAAACCTTCCTGCTCCCAGCGCGCGCGCGTGTGTGTGTGTGTGTGTGTGTGTGTGTGTGTGTGTGTGTGTGTGTGTGTGTGTGTGTGTGTGCTCTGGGGGTGGGTTAAAACCTCTTATTCCACTTGCTCTTTTTTTCTGAGAGGTTGCAAGACTGGACCACCCATGAAACATTACCATACAACCACTACAACCTTTCATTATGCAAACAACAAAGTGACAGAACACAGGCAACTGCCATCTGAAGCAACCTTGCCCAAAGCAATTGTAACATGAGCTTTGGTAATGTCAGTACATGACTGTAAGCTGTTCCAGCAATGTGTCCTACTGAGCTACATATTACTCAATGGATTATAATATAATCTCACTTCTCTGTAAATATATTACTCCATTTTGCTTTTCTTTGACACTATATTTAACAAATTCATAGCTAAAAGTGTCCTCTGTCTAAAGTCGACTCCACTTAAATGACTGTGTAAGTAAATAAATTAAGAAATAAAATGATAAATGATAGTGGGGTATTCAATTAAGGGCTGAATGGGAGGAATTAAAGGTTGTCCATTAGTAAAAGTGGGTTATGACTATTTTCCATGTATAACAGTGAATGAGTTAAAGATAAATAAAATAAAATAATTTTGTAAATAGGTAAGGGAATAAAACAGATAACAGAGAGCAAGTACAACAATGAGATGGCACAGAGTGATGGCTGAAACAGGACCGCTAAATGAATACTTGTGGTCACTGGTGGAACAGAAGAGAAGTTTGTTAAACTCAGTCACTAAAAATGCCCAGGCTAAAGGAATAAATCCCAGTCTGCTCATAAAAGAAGGGTTTCTGAAAGAAATATCCAAAACCTAAAGATGAAATTGGTAATTCTGTTTGAAATTATTTGAGAAGAGAAAGAATAGTTGTGCAACATCTTCCCATAACCATAGTTGTCCTTATCGTCTATATGCTGCAGTATTCATAACATAAGGGACTCCATCTCTGGCTGACTCGTAAGTCCTGCCAGTATCCAAAATCCTTAATGCTACTGTGAGGTACGTGCTACACTGCACCACACAACACGTACGTGGGCCATAAAAAGACATAGTGTATAAAGCGGACATCAGCACGGACTTACCTCAGAACTGTATGCTGCTCAGTGCCAGTCTGAGATTCTAGTTGAGAAGCATATCAACATGAAACTAGGCAAGTATCCGGGGGAAGGCAATACTGAAGCATACAGAAGAGAAGGATATCTATGGTTATGGTAAAATTTTACACAACTATTCTATGTCCTTCTATTCATATGCTGCAGTATTCGTAACACAAGGGAGAATGCCAAAGCTCAAGCTTGAGAGAGGTTGGGAGTAGGATTAGCCAATGCTTTTTCAAGAAATCCATGCAGGATTGCTCTTGCAAACCCAGCTCTGTACACAGAGATGGTGTCAAGCTTGTAGTGTTCAGTGAAAGTATGGACAGAGGACCATGTTGCTGCATCCAGTATGGGGCCAATGTCCAAACCTTTAACGAATGTCCCCAAGGAAGAAACTGCTGGTCTTGTAGAACGGGCCTTCACAGGGGAAGAAAGGGTCTTACCATTCGACAAATAACAAAAGGAAATGGCTTTAGAAATCCAGTTGGAAATAGTTTGGTTGAAACTGACTTACACAGAGCTCTTGGGTGGTAAGAGACAAACAGGTGGTCAGATTTACGAATAAACTTGCTTTTGTCGAGGCAGTATCTGAGCTGCCTGTACACATCCAAGGTGTGCAATATTCTCTGACTGTGACACTGAGGTGAAGGAAAAAAGTTAAGAAGGTTAATGGACAAGTCATTTATCACTTTGGGCATAAATGAGGGGTTAGTGTGCAAGGAAACAGTATGTCTATGAAAGACAGTGAAGGGAGGATTGGACATCAGGGCCTGTAACTCTGAGACCCTTCTAGCAGAGGTAATGGCCACTAACAAAACAGTCTTCTAGGTATAATGCTGCATGAAAGAGGAGCTTGCTGGTTCAAAGGGTCCCAGTGTAAGCTTCTCCAGCAAAGAATTGAGATCCCGAGGAGGAGGTATTGGTTTCCTTGATGGTCTGATATGAAGGATGCCTTTAAGGAACAGCTTTACCTATAACCTAGAGACCAAAGGTAAAGTCATAGGCAGACAAGCAGATATGGCTGAAAGGTGAGCCTTCACAGAAGAGTAGGACAACCCAGCCCTCACCAATTCACACAGAGAGGAGAAGACCATGGGGACATCAACTATCAGCGGTTGTAGGTTCATTTTGTGACACCAGGTTGAAAACCTTTTCCATTTGGAACTGTAGTATTTCCTAGTTGAGGGTTTTCTGGACTCCTGCAGAACTTTTAGCACGTCCTCACAAAAAGGTGTCTGCAAGGGATTAAAACCCTATCACCCACAACATCAGATTCATTGTTGATAGTTGTGGATCTACTAGGTTCCCCTTGTCCTGTGTGAGTAAATCCATCCTGTGGGGTAACTTGGGATGATTGCCCCTGGCTAGGTGCAGGAGAAGGGAGAACCAGTGCTGCCTTGGCCAAAAGGGGGTCACCAACAAGATTTATGGCTGATCTTGCTGAATCTTCAGTAGGACCTTCTGTACAAGAGGCAATGGGGGGAATGCATACAAAAACATCCCCTTCCGTGAGAAAGACAGACCGCCCACTTTCCACGCCATGGGATCTAGGATCCTGGCACAAAATTTTGGAAGTTGTCTGTTCATGGGGAGGGAAATAGAGCTACCTGAGGCATACCCCAGTGATGGATAGGGTCCAGAAACACATCCCAGTGCAACATCCATTCGTGAGACTGGGTCATGGACCTGCCTAAAGAGTCTGCCACTGTATTCTGGGCTGAGGGAAGATAAACCACCTGTAGGGAGATTTGGCTTTGTAAGGCTAATTCCCAGGTGAGTAGGGCTAGTCTTCACTGAATGTAAGACTTCATTCCCCCCTGCTTGTTGATGTACCAAAGAGCCATGGTGTTGTCTGTGAACCATCTCAGTACACCTGGAACAAGATTGTTTTTGAAGATTTGCAGCGCCAAAACCAGTGCCCATATCTCCTTTACACTGATGTGTTCCTGGGCCTGCTTGGAGACCAAACACCTCTAACCCTCCAGGCTTGGAGAGTTGCACCCCAACCTGTATCTGAAGCATCTGTGAATAACTCTAGGGAAGGAAGGGGTCGTTGTAGTGGTAGGCCAGGGTTTCTGTTTACCTAGTTCCCTTTTTAAGCAAGGCAGGAGTGGAGTCAGGAACTCTAACTGATATAAGTGTTGCATCCACACAGTTCTTAGATACCATTGCAACTTACTCATGTGTAGTCTTACTAAGGGTATCATGGGGATAGTGGATGCCATGTACCCCAAGACACAAAGAAAGTACCTGAATGTCAAGGACTGGAGACGAAGAATGCTCTAAAAATGGGATGTCAGGAACAAAACTTTCTTCATTGGGAGAGGGGCTAGCATTGTCTGTTTGCATTCTGCACTCCAGAAGAATCTGATCCTGCGAAGGGATGAGGGAAGACTTCTGGAAGTTTGTAGTGAACCCTAAACTCTGTAGAAGGGCAACAGTGAAGGAAAGGTTTCCCTGAAGAAGTTGTGGGGACTGAACCTGAATCAGAAGGTCATCTAGGTAAGGGGAGATTTGAATTCCCTGCATTCTGCACAATGCTACAAAGGGCCAAGCACTTTGTGAAAACCCTTGGTGCCATAGAAAGACCAAAGGGCAAAGCACAAAACTGAAAATGTGAGGAAGTTACACAAAAACATACAAACTTCCTGAACATTGGGTGAATGGGAATGTGAAGATAGGTATCTTTTATATACAGGGACACCCCATCCCCCTGTGGAAGAATAACAGGGAGAAGGGAAGGTAGAGTCAACATACGGAAAGAAGGGACTTTGAGAAATGTGTTTAAAAGGGAAAGGTCCAAAATGAGTTTCCAGGGCCAGCCTTCCTGGGGACCAGGAACATCCTGGAGTAAAATCCCTTTCATGGCTGAAAAGTGGGAACCTGAGAGATCAGGTCTGTGAGGATCTGAGGAAAGCAGCTCAACTGATCTTTGGGGGGGGGGTGGAATCCCTCTGAATGAGGGGAATTTTTCCCAAAGCATGAAATATCATGTTTTGATTATGGAAAGTACTCGAGAGTCCTGGGTAATCAGTTTCCAAGCAGCAAGAGACAGGCTGAAACGATGAGACAAGGAAGTGGCTGGTAGTCACAGACTACCTGGCTTGGGTTGGGACTGAAAGGGCAGTTTTGAGGCAGGGGTGGAAGAGGCAGACTTAGAAGAGGCTGGTATCCTAGGTCCCCTCTTACTTTTGGAAGATGATGATGACAGGGAAGGTTTTCTAATAAAGGCCGTCTTAACTGGATAATTTCTTTGAAACTGTGGAACTGGAGGAACAAGAATTTGTTTAAGATCCTGTAGCTCCTTTGCTTTCCCCTGAAGAGACTTGAAGAGTTCTGCTGTTGAACTCCCAAACAAGGCTTTATTATCCAAAGATGCATCCAGCAATCTGGCCTTGAAATCTTCAGGCAGAGGCTGTAGTCTAAGTCAAGAGTATCTTCTCAGAACAGACCAAGAAGCAGCTGTCCTAGCAGAGGCATCAGCAGCATCATAACTGCACTTGATGGAGTGCCTAGTCACTTGTGAAGAGGAATTAAGAATAGATGTTAGTTTTGATGCTGGGGAATCAGGGATGTATGCCAACATTTTCCCCGCATCCACCAGAAGGGCCAAAGAGTACTTTGCCATGTGGGCCTGATAATTTATTGCACGGAAGGCCAAAGTGGCAGATGTGTACACCTTCTTTCCCAAATGTTCCATGACCTTACTCTCCTTATCAGAGAGAAACAAGGAAGTGGATGGCAGGAAATTGTAAGGCCTTATCCATGGAAATAGAAATGGTAGCTGGATCAGCAGTAGGAGCCTAGAAAAGCAACTTGGAGTCCTCAGGTACCTTATAGAATCTGTCTGGACGCTTGGGGGAGGAGGCTGACAGCCTGGAAATTTGGAGGCAGCTGAGAAAATATCCAGGAAGGCAGGCAAGACTGGAGAGATAGCAGAAGGAGAAGGGGAGTCTATCTGCAAGAGGGCATAATACCGCTTTTTAATATCCAAAACATGGGAGCAGTCCCTCTTAAAAAATTCTTTCATTTTGAGAATGGTCTCTCCAGAAGAGATCTCCTCCCCAGGGGATGCTGTATCATTAGATTCCTCCTCTGGGGAGGCTTACCCCAAGGGGGAAGCCAACTGGGTGGAGTAGACTAATGACTCCTCTCCAGATGAATCCTCCTACTCTGAGGAAGTGTCCACAGTTGTCCTTTTGAAGGATGTGGAAGGAGAAAAGGGCTGCAGAGGGACAGAAGTTGTAGGGGTTTGGCAAAGGGCCATAAAGGCATTAAAGAGGCTTTGAGGAAAATGCTTCCCAATCAGGGGGCTACTGAAGGTAGCAGGAAGCAAATGTTTAGTTTTAGTCTTCCTCTTTATAGGGGCTTTACATACGATGAAAAATGGAAGGACCAGATGTTGGTCTACACTCGACGATATCAGAAAGCACATCTTCATGCACCATAATTTGTGTAATGCCATGAGGGCCTTCAGATATATTGAGTCTGGGTTCCCCACTTGTCGCCCTGATCAGATTCCTGCCCTTCTGTGACAGACGTGCCAGTGGACTCCTTCGGGGCCTCCACTGTGGAACCTGCTGAAGGTACATCCGCCACCTCTGTCACAGTCTACGGGCATACACCGGCCTTGGGAGCAACGACTGGAACAGAGGGTGTAGTTGAAGATTCAGGCCACGGTTTTTTGGCCTTCTTCAGTACAGGCTTGATTGAATGGCCTGACATCACATCCATTTTATGTAAGTTGCTTAAGTTGTTGATTTTGTTAATATAATTTCTACTCCTGAGGGTCTTGGGGACAAAGTATTTGCAAATAGGACACACTGTGTGGTCGTGGTCTGGGCCTAGACAAAAAAGGCAATGGTCTTGGAAGTCCTTATGTGGAATCTGCCTTCCACACTGACACTTGCATGGAATCTGCTTTCCACACTGACACTTGCCCTTCCTAGCTGACATGAACCCAACAAACAAGCAGTAGCAAAAAAATTTTTAGAAGAAAAAACCCCAATGGGGACATATCTGATAACTGGAACAAAACTGTCCTGCCGAGCAAACGTCTGGATCAGGTGATTGGACAGGTGGCAGAAAAGTTCTGAAGTACATGCGTCTTGACGTCCGCTTTATACCTGATGTCTCTTTACGGCCAATGTATGCATTGTGTGGTGCTGCACAGCACGTACCCCGCAGTAGCATTAAGGCTTTTGGATACTGGCCGGACGTACAAGTCTGCTGGAGGCAGACTCCCTTATGTTATGAATACGGCAGCATATGAATAGAAGGACATCTAGTGATAATATCACAGAAACTTAATTACATCATTGTAGAAAAAGGCAATAGTAATGAAAACTGAAAAATGTCAAAATGTAATCTTCCTTCAAAAGAAAAAAAAAAAAAAGAAGGAAGCACTGTATGAAACTAGTGACTTCAGAAAGGCTCTTGATATTGAAACACATAAAACCCAAGAGAAAGTTTAGATTAGGAGCGAGTCCTCAGGTGGTAGAATGAGTAAACACTGGCTAACTTATAGGGCACTGAGTAATGCTGAAGGAAGTCTACCTAGATAAAATGGTTGTTGGCAGTATGCTACTACAAGGGGACATACCAGGTCCTATCCTCTCCATTGTCGGTATCAGTGGCACTGCAGATGGTAAGGAAGGAAAACAGAGAGACAATTTGTTGATATCTCAAAGATGGAACAAGACTGACAAAAGAGAACCTACAAAGATGAAAAGGGACTTTGGCAAGTTCAATGCTGCAGATGGCTATAGCCTGTCCTTGCTACAAGATTACAAAGAGGGAACCAATCCTGGATACAGAACACACATGAACATGCTCGCCTAAGCACATGCACACAAACACACCCACCCACCAAGGGGTAATATTAGTAATAACAATCCTGTTACCCACATGTTCTCGGGATGTGGAAGGAAAGCAAACTCACCACCAATAAAATATGGTGACACACAGGAAGTATAAACTCAGCAAAGAAGGCGCCCCAAACCAAGAAATAAATGAGATAATCAGGTGTTGGTGGCTGAAATGTTTCCACAAGCACCACAGTCACTCTGGTACAAAATGTGGCAGTTTAAATTCAGTGCAGAACAGTGTACATAGGAGATAAACACCTGGCAAAAAGCTTACATAACTGGAAGGGAAGCGACAGCAAAAAGTAAAGTGTAACGGGACTGGGATAGTCATACTGAATGATCTAAATGTTAGCAAATTAATGTAAAAAGGGCTTATTTGAACTTTTCATATTACATTATTCGGTGCTCATCATCATATCATAAACATTTTGTTGTACGGCTCATATTTTGGCATGGTTTTATCTTGCAGTGCTGATTTATTTCATCAGCAAAGTACTATTATGTGTTTTGTTTGCATTTTTGGTAGAATTACTGAAAGGGATGTGTAATTTTAACTGTTTTTTCTGTAATCCACTGGCTGCCAACCTTAGTTAAAAATGAATGATGGTGAAATATTCCCTTTTCTTACAGTTGTTGAAATTTCAGGAAATTTGGTTAAAATGTATACAGCCCATCCACAGATCCAAGTTGTGCTTGGATATGGATTGGGATGAGCTTTGTTTTACATGGAAAGAGTCTGTTCCAGAGCAGGAATATCTTCTGTGAGCTATACCTGTCCTCCAAACTGTTCTGTTGATGTTGCAGAACAGGTTTAGATCCCTGGCCTGAGTACTTCTGATGCCATTTCACTTGTTAATGTACAGTAGTTCCATCAGTAATGGCTCAGAGGATGCCTTATATGTCATACACAAGTCATCTTTTAAAACTCTGTAGAATACCAAGTATAGTGACAGGGAGTCGTTGCATGAAGCATATATTATTTAGGCCTTCTATCCTTTTGGTCAAGAATCTCTGTGGGCATTCCAGTTGTTGCATGATACATGCCCAAGGGGGCATTACATTCAATGATTGGCCTAATGAGAGCTGAGTAAAGGGGCACAATGACATTTCAAGATCTAGTCACAATCCCTTTTGTGACGCCCATGCACTGACCCAGTAATCAAGGAGTCTCAATCCTCACCACTAGCACCAGTGAGGGGCATCCACACTGGGAAGGATAACAAATACACACAGTAAAGTACAATTTCCCTTAAGAGCACACAGAGAGATCAGTCAGTCTGGGGCTGGTTTTACCCTTTCTTGTCAGATCCACAATAAGAGTCCCCACTGCCACAGCTATAGAGTGGAGTTATTAGCCAGGGTTCCAAGCCAAGTCCTCCCAGGACTCCCTCTGTCCAACCAGTGCTTTGTGTCCCTGCTCAAGTAGCTGACACACACACACACACACACACACACACACACACACACACACACACACACACACACACACACACACAGATATGATTTATATACAAACACACACACTCCTGGGGAAGGCTGGCACAGGTTCACTAGGTATGCCCCTTCTGCCCAGGCTATAAGGTAGTAATCCACTGCCACCAGAACCCCTAATAACTACTAAAAAGGCCCTTATGAAAGGGTGTCCAGTTATTACTGTGCAATATTATTATCCAGTTAGTAAGTGTGACAAGAACTTTTAAGGCTTATAGGAGTGGCTTTGTACAGTATTACTATATACATGCAATGTACTCTAGAGCTTAAATTACCTCTACACAAAACAGCCACAGTCGAAAGGTTTAAAAATATTTAATAATAAATAATAAAAACACAAGACAATGCTTCTTACTACACAGTACTAGTCAAGAGTTCAGACATCACAGGAAAATGCTTAAAATAATATTGTAGAATAGGTCCGACATAAATATAGAAAACAGCTAGACTAGACTTACTATTTTCTATCTTTTCCTAAGAGCAATCACAGTTCTAAATAAACTTACATATAGAGCAAAGGCAGAGTGATGGTGAGTGATGCTCTTCAGACAAAATCCAAAATGCTCTCTGATTCTCTCTCTCTGAAAAAGCCTTAGAAATAATACATCACTGCTGACTCATTTTAGATTACATCATTCTTCTCCGTTTTCCCAGGCTAACAGAAACTCAGAATTTACATTTCTTTTTGTAATGTGCTCCTGCAGGAGGCCACAGCAATAAAAGACATTATATATGTAAAATCTAGCAATGATCTCTGGTCTCAAAACAACAGAAGGAATTCCTCAGTCCAGATATTATGTCTCAGAGTCTTGAGATCAAACAGTCATACAATGCTTGACTTGTCAGCTTTCTTCTAGCAGAGTAGTGCACTGTGGTTATATTTTTGAAGTTCAACTTTAACACAGTTTTCTTTACATTTTAAGAGGACAAGCCTGTGGATTATATTCATATTTACAATGACATAGAATTATCTACAAAATTCTATCTAGCTAGGCTGGCAGCCTTCGCATATCTTCACACCTTTATTTATAAGCTGCATAATATAGAAAGACTTTCTTATGACACTGGACATGTGCTGGTCAAAAGTTAGGTCATTGTCCATATAAGTTCCCAAACCCCAAACAACTGGGCAACTCTTAGGGGTGTATTGTCAATGTGGTAGTTCCATGGGATAGACAGATAACTTTCCAAAGGATACAATAATGTAATGTTTGGCATTTAGTTTCAATCCATGATTCTAGAACCAGTTATTTGTTTGGAGTAACCCTTTTTTCAGGACTGCTAAGGCATTTGGGGATTCAGTAACTGTTCTTAGTTTGCAGTCATCTTCAAACTTAGTCACCCAGAGCCCTTTGGTATTTGCTTTTACTTCATGGAAGTAGATGCCAAACAGGAGAGGTCCCAGCACCGAACCCTGGGCGACTCCACTGCTGACTGGTCTCTGCAGAGGTAGCTTCCCCTGTTTTGATCTCCTGCATCCTATCTGTGAGCCACTTAGCAATATAGTGAGTAACACAGGGGTTTATTCCCAGTTTATTTAGCTTTTCTATTATGCCCAGAGATGGCATTGTGCCAAAAGCAATGGCCAGGTCAAGGTGTGTCATATGTACCATTTTACTTTCATGCATTACTTTGGTGACCTTTGCAAAGACGTTCACCAGATTAAGTAGCCTAACCTCCCCTGATAAATCCAAACTGAGATGGGTCCAGTGTTTGGAGGTTATTTCTATGGTTTTGCATGAGGCTGGTCAGCTTTATAGGTCTGTAATAGCCTGGGACTGTGAAAGGTCCTCCCTTATGCAGGGATATGACTAACTGTTCTTCATTCACTTTGTACAAAACCTGCATGGAGGCAGAGGGTGAACAGTGTTGTTAGGGGTGTGGATAAATTGTACTTTGTGCAATTTAAGATGCATTCAGAGATATTTTTAGGACCTACTGATGAAGTATTTTTGGCTTCTGAATGCTCTTTCAGGACTTGGTCTTGTGTAATAGCCAGAGCCTGGAGGAAGTCGGTTTCAGATGCATCATTTGGGATAGATAGAGGGGAGAGAGGGGTAAAGTTTGAGCTGAATTTATAGGCCAGTAGGTTAGCTATGTCTTCAGCCTCAAGTGTATGTACCATTATTCACAATCAGCTCAGTGCTGTTTTGTGCTTCTGAGATTGTGAACATAACTAAAAAAATGTCTTGTGATTGTCTTTGTCTTGGGTGTGGATTTCATTAAGCTTTTGAATTGCCTGTTTAGCTCAGTGATGAGAATTATATTACATTAGCAATCTCTTCTTATTTTTGGTCATAATTCTCTTCCTTTTATTATAAAGCTTGTTGATATTATGGTCCCATCAAAGAGGCTTGCTTCTGAGGTCTCCCCTGAGCTAGTTTCTTCCGAGTATAGCTGCATCCATGTAGCTGTTTACATGCTGATATAGTGTGGTGGTGTACATTTCCATGTATTTAATGGAGTTTGTTGGGGATTTGAAGCTTGCCAATGTATCAGTATTAAAAGTAGAGACATTTTTAAAAAGTACCTTAGGAGGAATGGTTATCTGGTTTCAATTTTATTTTGAAAGAAACGTCTTTATGGTCAGAAATAAAACATGACAAAGGTATGTAAGGGATGGTGCAAGACACTTCCATATTATTAATGAAAATAACCTAGATGTTGACCCCACCTAGAGGGTACAGTGACTCGTCCTGGGCAGTTGTATTGACAAAGTCCAGAAATCTCTGTGAATGTGCACTAGTGGTGGTATAGGTTTCCCAAGCTATAGCTGGATAGTTTAGATCACCTAGGAAATTGGTAACACTGAGCGATTCCAGTTCCTGTAGACAGCTGTTGTGGCTTTCTAGGATCACAGAGAGTTGCCTAGCAAGCTAATATATGCTATGTGACCTTTCTGACGGTCATTGGAATGAAAAGAAGCTCTATTGCATCATGCTGCTTTACCAGCCTTGATCTGAGTCTCCTCGGGATAAAGATTTTAACACCTCCACCTTTTTAACTTACTACACAGTAACTGAGCTAAATGTGCAGAAGGCATTACAGCTCTACACAGCTGGAGTGCTCTCCACCCTTTTAAACCAACCTCAGTCATGTCACAGACATCTATGTCCTCCAGGGTAAGGAATGCTTGTAGGAGCAGTTTTTCCTGTTTAGGCTCATTGATCAGTAACGCCTTCATATTTTCCTTTGCTTTCTTAAGATGGTAGGGTTATCAGGTTGCCAAAAAAGGGGTGGACAATGTCTTTGACACTAATCAAAATCCTAAGGGGACAGATGCAGGCCATCCCTGGTGATGCAATATAGTCCGTCAACTTAACCCTCCTAGGCTGACAAATATTGGACTCCCTTCGAAAGACACCAAAAACGTAGCCAATTATTGAAGTCATTATTTTTTGCTCATATTGTGGCATCATCCCTGAAGAAGGTAGAATGCTGCTCAATGCTAGGTTTATACCTACCTGGGACAATAGTTTGAGAGCTTCATCATGTCTCTCTTCACATGATCCAGAAAGGTACATCATAAGTCTTTGACATCCACATGTTCTATGAAAAAGTCATAGCAGTACATCTTGTTCAAGGGTATGAGTGCTTGGTGCAATCTGATGAATCCTGGCACCAGACAAGCAATTAACCATCATGCTTTCCTTGCTCAGCCTGCTAGGAGGTAAACCTGTATATCTTACAATTAAGTCATCTATACCTAGAATGTTTGGTTGGGTAGATTCCTGCCTTACAGACTCAGCATGTGTGAATCTGGGGCGCCCTTTGTGAGGTGGTAGGCTTAACTTGCTGAGTGTGCTTTGTGTCTCTGTTGTATTTTGGAGGTATTTGAGGTTTAGGCAAGTTAATCTTTAGAAACACGTCATGCGATGGATTATGTGTAATGTAATGGGCTTGTAAAAGGTTTGATGTGTGGTGCACTGTTGAGGATTTTGGTGTCTGCGTTTGCTGTGTGCATGAGATTTTTGCCTCAAAGGATATTGCATATCTCTCGTACACTGTGTTATGCTGTTTGAGTAGTAGATGATCATCACAAAGCATGAGACAACTCTTACACACTGTCACAATGTATGAGACAACTCTTACACACTGTCACAATATATGAGACAACTCTTACACACTGTCACAATATATGAGACAACTCTTACACACTGTCACAATATATGAGACAACTCTTACACACTGTCACAATGTAAGAGACAACTCTTACACACTGTCACAATGTATGAGACAACTCTTGCACACTGTCACAATGTATGAGACAACTCTTACACACTGTCACAATGTATGAGACCACTCTTACACACTGTCACAATATATGAGACAACTCTTACACACTGTCACAATGTATGAGACAACTCTTACACACTGTCACAATGCACCCATCTCAAGCAGGCTGGTTACAGAAGGTGGCGAAGTGCTGGTCCATGGCTTTGACAGGAATGACTGGGTCAGGAGCAGAGGTGCTTATAACTGAAGTGCTTGGACTTTGGTTTGTTTAGGACACTGTTTGGGTAGACTTATTAAGGCATGAGAAAAAGCCAAGTTATTTGGTCGGTGGTGTACTGCAGCTGAAAGTGGGCTTATTTGCTCTTAGCCATTGTTATTTGAGCCTCAGATCTGGATTTATAAAATGGTACTGATTTTGTAAGCCTTTTATTGGAAAGAAAAGCTCCTGTGTGCAAACAGCCCACTATATAGTGAATTCAATAGTGGGAGTGTATTGAATGCAGCTCAGCACAGCTTTTTTTTTTTTTTTTTGATGAAAAGCTTACTTCCCATAGTTCAGGATGTTCCACACTTGTCAGAGTCTTGAATAAAAGACCCTAATTGGGAGCAACTCTGTGCTCTTTAAAGCAGACTAGCCCCCCCTCCATGGATTTAATCAAATACAGGCAGTAGTGGAGCTCTGTGACTTTCGAACCTGTAGCACGACACAGTTCTTATTTCTATGGCTCAGAACTACAGGTCAGTGCCCCCAGGTAGGTTAAAATTTCAGAACCTTAGATTTTACAGATGGGGCAGGGAATTGTGATTAATGTACAATGGCAGGGACCAGTAGGGAAAACAGTACTTGGTGTATCAGTGGAAGCTAAGGAGGACGAAGAACAGTAATAATGTTACAGAGAGAAAGGCACTGGAATGCAACTTTAAGCAGGCAAATGCAGAATATAAGACTCTAGCAACAAAACTGGAAACTAAACAACTATATAAGCACATACCCTGCAGCAAATATTACAGCACTGTCACTACTACAATCTAAACTACAGTCTAAGTCACTAGACTAGGCACAGAATTACCAGTGACATTGACTGTGGAAAAAGTGCTGTGATACTTGACTAATGAGGCTTAGATCCTGCAGTAGTTCACAATGCTATCACAATTCTTTCACAAATGTGAATAGAACTGCAAGCCTAAGATCCCAGACATGTTCAAAGAAAACAAACAGCAAACTTTTACAAGTAATTCTATTATGGAGATGGAAGTGCAGTGTACTGTATTAATGATGCTCAGACCTTGCAGTAGTTCACAGTTCTCCCACAACTACAAATAAAGCTACAAGACCAAGGTCCCAGAATAAGTTAAAAATACAAGCAGATATATTTTTTGGGCCAAAACAGAGAAAAATGCAGAAAAGTGGAATAAAATCAGTGTCAACTCACAGGTCACTATAAATGCATATGAAAATATTCAAGCAGAATTGAAATTATTTTTTTCTTCCTTTTTTTGATAAAAAACTAATTTCCTACAGTTTAGGGCTTTCCATACGTCTCAGTCTTGAATAAAAGAGGAGACAGAGAGAGACATAATTGGAACGAGTGAGACAAAAACAGATGGACTAATATGGCTTAACATGTACAGTCTTGTGATAAAGGAAGCATCTGGTCATAGGATAGAAAACTTATAGGTATGTAGGGAAACTAACAACTCAAGGTGTTGCCTTTCAAAAGTAGGGTGTAGTCCTTCTCACAGGTGATAGAGTCAAGAACCTTTTCATCAATTTTCTCTCCTTTTGTGTTCTATTCGGTGATACAGCACTTTTTTGGGGCACTGACAGAGGTAACGGAAAACAGTTCCCTGTCTCTATATACAGTTCAGAATTCCCTGTATAGGCATTAAACTCTTTTTTTTATTTTCCTTTATAGTGCATTCTTGGAGTTACCGCCTGAATTTTTCAGTAGGTATCATCTAACTTATAGTGACCTCATCTGTAGTATTTTGACTTTTTATCTAACTCATGTATCACAGCACTTTTTCCATAATCAATGCCACTGGTAATTTTGTGCCTAGTCTGACTTAGACTCTAGCCTAAATTGGTGCAGCATTGCATTAATTTCTGAGAGATACTGCTCGGTGCATTTGTCATCACAGTTATGGACCGGATCCTAAGAGGTATGTATGAGAACAAAAAAAAAAAAAAAAACAAGACAATCTGAGGATATGAGGCAGATAGCTCACTGCAGCTTTGAAGAATTGTCCACAGACAGTTTAGTGGAGAAATACAACTGCTTCATAACAAGATCAGAAATAGTGAAGAAATTCAAAAATGTATAACACAAAAATAAGGCAATTTTTAAGATGTGGGAAAAATAAGTTGCTGCTTAAGCAACAAAAAGTCATAGTCAGGGGGCCAAGTAGTAATCTTGTGACATCGAAGTCTATTCATTTTTGTTCTTTTATACATACATCGCCATCTTTTTGATGTTTATATGCAGATGACATTCCAACAGAAATGATTAATACTGAACTTTATGTTGTTTCATGTTGAAAAACATAAATACCAGGCCCCACATTCACTGGGTTAAGGAATTCCTCAAGTCGCTCTTTCTACCTCCCAACAATTTCCCTCCTGAGTTTAACCATTGTCCACCCTTGTTGTCAAAAGCCTGGACAATGTCCTGCTTCCCCCTGTGAATTGTTGAATGGTTTGCCAGAACTTCTTTAATGCCATTAGACAGCCCCTTGCTATGGTTGCACCAAACTCTTATTCCCTGGCCTATACTTCAGTGACTGTCACAGTTGTTGCTTTTCTGGCCTGCCAGTTACTACAGGCCAAACCTAAATATAATATCATCGTACAAGTAATGCATGGATGGTATCTTTCTTCAGTATAATGGCTTGCTTTACTACCTACTCAGTCGACACTGCCTAATGTTACAGGCAAGACAAGTACTGATCAATTTCTGGCCACAACTCTTTGCTTCTACATTAGATAATGGGGTTTTGAATTGGATCCATTCAGACTCTGTATCACTTGCCTTCTCTAGTATGTGTGAAGCTTTTCCATATGTGGAGTTTAACACACACACTGCACAAAAACATCTGTTAGGACTGCCTAAAAAGCCTTGTGGAGCTGCTGCAATGGCTAATCACCTGCAAGCATATGCGCGGAATCAAGTGCAATGGTTTTCAAGAAACGGACAGGAATGGGACATGTTAGGCCAGACTACACACTGACAATATAAACTGGGTCTTGGTGAGGGGGGAGATGCATATCACATCACTGTTGAGAAGGGAGCCATAGCTTTTTAATGAGGTTACATATCAGACACACAGCATCGGTTCTGGAACCAGTGATCCTTTTCTGGAGGTGTCCCTTCGGAGAGGTTCCAAGGCAGGTGTGGAGATACTCACAAGCTCCCAGTTGGGTACGGTACAATACAACTAGTGGGTGTTCCCATAGATGGCAGAGTTGCTTCAATATAACTAAGTTGCAGAAAGGGGAATGTTGTTGTTTATGCATTTGTACTGAAAAGCCATTGAGATTCTGCCTCAAGGAAGCATGCCATGTGAGATACTAGACAGTATACCACCTACTGAATCTATCAACTTAATGAAAAAACAGTTCTCATGTGGGGAATGACGGATGTGGGTAAGGAACTGTCATTGCAAAGAAAGGCTGGTTTCCTGGATATGAAGCAGAGTGAGAAACCGTTATTGGACATCTTTGCTAGTCTTGAGCTGTCCATAATAAACACCATGTTAAACAAGATTGCTCCTAACTTTACTTAGTACTAGACAAAGGTGAGTGATGGAGTTTAGAGTCATGATGATGTATGTTGTGAACATTCAGATCAAAAGAGGTGTGGAACTGCCAAATGATCACCATATGGTGGTGAACTGGGTCCAGTGGCTGGTGTGGTCTTTAGGTAGACTTGGGAAACTCAAACATGTAGTGAAGTTGACCTGGGAATGCCATAAACCTTTACATTTTTAAACATAGGTTTTGACCTTTCCACTGACCTCAGATGGAAAAAATGCTTCAGTTTAATGTCTAATATAATTCCTATTTTTCCATGAGTCAAGGGTAAGAAGCAGTGTGTCAGCCATTATCTTACTGTGAGGCAGGTCATTTTTAACATGCTCAACTTCTCACAATTTCCAAGGTGTGGGCATCCTATGACCTAAACGACCAAGACAGGCCTATCACATTATGCACAACAGAGCACCTACTGTATCTTTGGTTATGGTCCATGGTAAACTGCCGTAGTACACAGAGAGTAAGGTTTTGTTTGTCTACACCATGGAGCCATGCTGAAACATCCAGGTGAGATGAGGGTTCATGAGATAACTCTGAGAAGTATGCAGTAAAAGAAAATTCATTAAAACAAAATGAACAGCTTTCCCCTCACACTCAGTATAAAGAGTAAGGTGTCTGTCAAAGTCCCTTGTGTATCACAGAGTACCATAAAGTACACAACCAAACTTTGACATATTGTACAAAATTATTTTCTTTTACTGGCCTGCACATGTTGAATCAGCTAGGCCACAACTTTTCTGTGCTGATGTCCTTAGTGCTATAATGGCTGTGGTGTTGTACAGCCCCTGTGGTGCTTCTACCTGCAGATCTTTGTGAGTCCCGCTGCACCCCAGCTTCCCATTTTGTTCAAGTGGTTGCAGATCTGTACACTCCTGGGGTGCTTCCAGTCACCATTATTTAGTTGTAATGGTCTGGGATTCTGTATCATCCTACTCCAGCTACATCTCACTCATTCTTGCAAAGGAGTCTAGCAATGTTCAGTGAAACAGCAACCATTACTTTCACTACTGCACCAGCCTGCACTGCATGTGGAGTACTCTGCAATGTCCTGCCATTTCTGACACCAGAATGACATTTCTCTAATGGGCTATGACACTGGTTAACCTACTATTTAAACAGTGAAACATTTTGAGCCAAAGTAAACTCCTTGTCAAGTTACTGAACTTACCATGATCAATCTAAGAATAACTGGAAAAATAAAAACAATAGAAACTGTCAATTTTTAGCTAACCACAAAATAAAGTTTTTGAGAGGGCAAATACCCATGCATTCCCCTGTGGGGATCGTGGTCCCCACACACCACCATCCGTAAATAAAATGTTGAGCTTGCCTGACCTTTGTGGTATGTCAAAAACTTCCTTACCCAAAAGTTCTCTTATCGCACATTAGTAGTTAGACTATATATGACTACAGTTAGTTCAACCACATGCAGCTGGATTGTTATTGTTTAAAATTGCTGTGATGTACTCCAAGTCGCCACCCAAAAGGTATTGCCAAAGAAAGTAAACTTCACCTTACACTTTACTCTGTCAGAGCTATAGTCTGAAAAACATGAGCCAGGAAAAGTTCAAATTTCTTTATATCGGTATTTATGTATTTGATGCTGAAGAACAGTAGACTACTGCCACTTATCCAGACAGTGCAATCAAGAATGGTGTTCATTCGTTAAATATATTTTAATCGCTGTTCTCTAATTACTAGTGTTAAAATAACTTAAAGAAAACAGTGGTTACAGTTTCAAGAAATTACAAAATGTCCTGTATTACTCATTAAATTAATATAATGCAATTTATAAAGTAGTTTTCCTATTTGGCAAAATGTTTATGAAATGAAATACATAATTAATAAAATTCTACAAAAAAAATATTTACCGAAATGATGACTAGGTTTATTTTACAAGAAAGATTTGAACTCACTTTGGTACTGATGGGTTGTATTTTGTCCATGGATCTTTTTGAAACCAGCTGTCATACAAAGTCTTGTCTTTATAACCATTATCTGGGCTAGCGATCTGGGAGAAAAAAACAATGCTAATTCAGAGTTAATAAAAAACTTGTATATGTCAGTTTACCTTTACCCTTTTATTTATGCTCTTACCCATGATAACTTATTTAAAAAAAACAATGAATGGAAATGACTGAAAATGTCAAGATATCATGTGACATGTACTGATCACCAAACCAGACTTACTACAATACGACTCTGTCATTGTCCATGTTGGTGTGAATGACCTGAGACGTACCCTCCCTGGACTACATGAAAAGAGACATGGAGGAGCTCTCTGATCTTACAGCCTAGGCACGTATGACCCTAGCCCTGAGTAGCATCCTGCCATCACCCAGAATTATACCACAGTACAAAGACAAAATGAATGACTTCAACAATTGGTTAAGCTTCTGGTGTCATTCTAAGAGGATCCAGTATCTGTCTGCCTGGCATGACATGATCGACAGACCACGATGCTTTGCCAGAGATGGCCTGCACCTGACTCCCTTGGGATTCCAGATACTGGCTAAGGCTCTTGCCACCCCTATAGTGCCTTTTGTAGGCAAGGTTTAAATGACAAATTCACCACGTAACAGGTACAAGCAAGCAAAATCTGAGGGTAATGCTACTCAATGCCAGAAGTCTAAACCTCAAAATGCACTCACTCGAGGCACTCCTTAAAATGGAGAACACTGACATCTGTACAGTGACAGAGACCTGGTTCAAGGCTCCTGAGAGCACCCCTGCATTACCAGGCTATAATTCATACCACACCTTTCAGCCAATTAACCTGGACCAAAACACTAACGGCAGAGGCATGTCCATATTCATTAAGGATATCCACACCACTAGGCTAGTTGCTCAGCATAATGAATCTGAGATTATCCAAGTGCAACTAACTTTGGGCAAGACTGCAATCCAAATTGTAGTTTGCTACAGATCCCCCACCATGCTCCAGGAGTCCCACTCCTCATTTCTTGATACACTGGAAAATATTAGGGTACAACCCAACACCCAAATAATGGGTGATTTCAACTACCCCACCATTAACTGGGAAAACTACTAATGTACCAACTCTTTTGCTAAACATTTTCTGGAATTCATAAATTCCAATGCCTTGGATCAACTTACCTACACCCCACCAGGGGCAGCAATATCCTAGACCTGGTCATTACCAACATGGGTGACCGGTGTTCCACACCAGAGGTCAATTTCTCATTAGTGAGATCCGACTACAAGCTAATCACCCTAGACAACCACATCCCGCCCCAACCCCCATTAGGGAAACTGTAAAAAATTTCTCCAAAGCCAATTTCACGCTTCTTAAGACAGAAGTGGCAAACTTCACGACACCCATGCAGACAGACAATACAGGTACAACTGCTGAATCCTACACAAATGCACTTTATAAGCACTTACACAAGTGCATGGATTGTGCTATCCCTAACAGAACCAAGATGCTATCCTCCAAAAAAAGGAAGCCAATCTGGTGGTCCCCTGCCATAAACAAACTCTACAACAGAAGAAAGAAACTGTGAAAAAAAGAGTAAAATCCCATGATTGGAGGAACTCCCTGGTCAGCCTCAGTAAAAAGCTGAGATCCCTCATAAAATCCTCCAAAGCTACTTACGAAAACAAAATCACCACTGATTCTAAAGACAACCACAAAGCATTCTATAGCTATGTCAAGAATCTCAATGGCAACACTCAGATCTGCTCTAAGTTACAGCACAATGGCACTAAATATACAGAACCAACTGATATTGCCAACATTCTGGCAGATAGGTTCAGTGCTAACTTTAGCCCCCTCTCACTCCTTAAAGGGCCCACCTCTATACTGGAAGAATGCAAAGTTCCTGTAATCATGGCTGCACAGGTAAAAAAAACTCTCTCCAAAGCCAAGAACACAGCATCCATGGGACCTGACAACATACCAGGCTGCGTTCTACACGAACTACAGAACGAACTGGCACCCCACCTAAGTACCATGTTCAATCATAGCCTCACCCCTCAGGCTTTGTGTTCACTGAATGGCACAAAGCGACAGTTATCCCACTCCACAAAGGGGGAGCCACCACGGACCCCGGGAATTACTGCCCCATTAGCCTGATGAAACTGGTCTGCAAGGCCATGGAACATATCACCATGAAACTTATAAACAAAGAAATTGGTAATCTCCAAACTCTGGACCCCACCCAGTTTGGGTTTGTAAAAGGCAGATCATGCCTCCTAAACCTGATTGACTTCTTTGAAGCAGTCACCAAAGCTGCAGACGAGGGTAAGGTGGTTCACACAGCCTATCTAGATCTCGCCAAGGCTTTTAACACCATCCCCCACTCTGGAATTATAGATAAACTCACTAAACTAGGTATTTTTTTTATTTATTTATTTAACATTTGTTGACCGGGAAAGTCCGACTAGGTTCCACAGATCCTGTTTCTCCTCACAGAAGGCACCCCTTTGAGGTATAAAGCCCTATGTCACAGGATGGGTTGCCAAATGGCTCACTGACAGAACCCACACTGTGAAAGTAGCAGACTCCAAATCCAACTTCAGACCAGTAACAAGTGGAGTACCACAGGGTCCTCTCCTGATTGGTATCTACTTCTCTGAAGTACAGGCTAACACAGAAGGTCTTTGGCTAATGAAGTTCGCAGATGACTGCAAACTAGTGGCCATAATCGAAACTTCTAATGATGTGGACATCCTACAAAAGGGCCTCACTGAGACAGATGCCTGGTGTCAAAGCCATGGCCTCAAGCTCAATGCCAAAAAGTACACTGTCATCCCCTTTGGTAAAAACTCTGTACCCATGAACTACCATATAGGCGGTAGTCTATGTATGATAAGAGACCTTGGGACACAAGTTGACAGTAGTCTCTCCTTTGATAAGCACATTGCCCCAGTACTCAGGAAATCCTTCTACGTGGCACACCTCATCACAAAAGGTTTCTCATCCAGGAAAAAAGAGGTCATTTTTTTCCCTCTACTCGTCAATCATTAGACCCTTTATAGAGTACAACGTCCCTCTTGGTATGTATCTTACAAGACATCTACAACAATTGAAAAGGCCGCAGAAATACCTCACAAAGAGGATTACCAGCCTCAAACAGATGCCCTACGCAGACTGTCTCAAAAAACTCCAGCTTTACTCCATTGCATATCACCTAACTCAGAGGCAATCTCTGCCTAACATACAAAGCTATGTCAACTGCAGAGCTGCTGGATATGCTTCACTTAAAGAAATCAAAATCCGTCCGAGCTACACGCTCTAGGGACCTAAACCTTGTCACCACAATAAACAGAACATGCTGGTGGGATAGATTTCTGTCCCAGAGACTTCCCATACTGTGGAACAAACTATCTATCTCTATCAAACAAAGCTCCTCATTAGCACTCTTCAAGAAAAATCTTGATGACTGGATGAGAAACAGGAAATTCACCCCGGGGATCACTTCTGTGGCTCTGCCCGACAGGGGCACAGGAAAATAATTTTCTTGGTTGGCGTACACCAGGGTACCTTTTTGGCTATGCTTATATAAGCCCTAGGGCCAATAGCCTAGTACCTACCTATGAACCTATTTAATTGAACTTATATATATATATATATATATATATATATATATATATATATATACTACAAGCTCTAGTTAAAAGAAAGCAAGCCTTCACCCCTGTGTACACTTGTCATTCATAAAGTTGTCTCTAACTGTATTTTTAGACCTGATTACTGAAGGTGAGCAATACTCTTAGATTTATATGGATCACTGGGAGCCAGTCAGGCACAAACGGTGCTTTCACAGAAGCAGCAGCCATACCTCTCAACCTCTTAGCACAAGAAATCTGGACAAAGCTTAAAATAATGGGAGGGGCAGTGGCACAAAAACAGTATAGATTTGAAATATTTCTCTTATAAATTTAGAATGACATGATTTGTATTAGCATGCATTTTCTAAATGATATGAAGTCAGAAACTCAAATATTCATCATTATTTAGTGACTTCAATTCTCAGTGATTTGTCAGAAAACCACAAATTTTATGAGGAACAGACAAAAAATATGAGGCAAAAATCTAGACTGCTGAGCGACATGGAAGCAGCCAATACAAATGTACATTATCTGCTATTTAAACAGCTAAAAGAAATACATTAACAAGTTAATGAACATCACAGTACATGCTCTTTTCCAACAGACAATTGCAGCAAGACTAAAGCTACATATACAACTTTTCAGTGTAAATTTAAGCATGAAAATGCTACACTTGTGTTACAGCTGAGCATATAATAGTATGAGCCAGTGTTACTTAATATTCTTAGAAGATGCCGGAATTAAAAAAGGCAAGAAGCTGAAGGAAACTTAGCACTGCTTGTTTACATAATTGACCCTGAGAATACACAGTGATCACAGCCAAGACCCCATTGCATTGTGTGTAAAGCTTTATTCAGTGGACTGTCAAGCTAGTTTTTGCGCAAATGACAATAGAAGAAAAGCCTGTGAGTCTGAAAACTGCTACTTTCAGTAATGTAATCCTGCAAGGTGAACAGAACTGATTTTATACTGACAAGGGAATCAGTACAATGCACAACAATATACTGAACTGCTAATGTGAAAGTTGCTTACAAGTAGAAAAAAGAATTACTTTTGCTAAAAGTGGATTACTCTAGCTCTGGAATTCTTGAGAGAAGATGGATAATTAAAATTAATTTAGACTAAGAAGTAAAACACACACATTCTAAAAGTGACTCTCTAGAGACTGTGTTTTTTATCCATGAAACAATTTAAATTAGAAATTAAAAAGTTACTATGAATCACATCTAGTAATCATGACCCAGAAGGTGCCAAAGTTAAGAGTTCCAGACCATAAAAATAACATGAAGATGCAGTAAATAGGTGACCTTTTACCGAACTGAAGTCAATGTTATGTTCACTGCTTTTCTACATGCTAAGTAAATTAGAAACTGGACTACCAGAGGTGTAACTTTGTCACAAGTGCATGGATATGTGTTGAAATGAATGACCGAAGATAAATGAGTCACCCTACAGACTACACTATACCGGAAGATGTGTTCGAGATGGTTATGCATTGCTGGGGTCTTGGCTCGCAATCACTTCTTAGGGTCAATCCTTAACACTTGGAATGCTACAACAAGCTCATGTTGGAATGTCCAGAATGAAAAGCATAGAAAGACCATAACCACAGTGACCGGACATACATCAGGAAGTGGAAAAAGATGATGTATGATGAACATTAAAGGCAACTACCAAATCACCACTGAACTAACCTTTGTCCTCTTGGCATTGGCTTGACAAATACACAGTCTGGACTACATGCAAACAAAGCTTTAGTAAACATGGCATTCCAGAAGAAATGATCGTGTATGATAATGGGATCTTTCTTCACTAGCAATGAATTTGAAAGTTTGGAAGTTACACCCAGAAGAAAAGGATAGGGTCTAGTTTCCCCACAACCCTGAATTAAGTAGAAGACTGATGAATAAATAACTGAAAATAAATTAAATTCACCATGTACTTGCTGCTCTAGTTTCATTCCGTGCTTTGTCTAAACACCTAGCAGAGCGGGCTTTGCAGACTTTGAAGGAAGTAATGAAGAAACATTAAAGATTGAGACTGGAAATAAGACTGTTGCAGTTGCACCTTGGATGATGATAGGTTTATCTCCTGCAGAAATGATCATGTCACAAACAGAGCTTAAACTTTGATTTGCATTTGCTGAATTTGAAAGTTCAGAAAAATGAAGGGTTAAGAAACAGATGCCTGGCAAACATACAAAGCTGAAAAGTACTGTTCCTAGAGATAAAGTCCAAGTGAAGTGATGGTTCTAAGTGTCTCTGCATAACAGAGTGTTAATTGGTATTGTTGGTTATGCCTCACCTATTCAGTCTGGCCAGCTCATCTAGAAAGAGAGCCAAAAAAGCCATATATAATAGTAGTTTAATAAGTTCTGCAGTGCAGAACCAGAAGATAAACCTAAACTAGCAGAAGCTAAGAGAAGTCTATACCTGCACTTGCTGTGAGTAAATTCACTGAAGAACCCTTACCTACACCCGTGAAATCAAATGAAACACATTCATTAGATTTGCCTGTTTTCATGCTATCACCACCTTCTTAGCCTAAAACAAATGAAAAGTTGAAAAAGTGAACTGATGTCAAATATATGTGAATAGTCTTTAGCATGAGTTGGCTTACTATAGCATCATTTTATTATGTCCACTCTCTGCACCATATACATATACATATACATATATAAATTAGGCTACTGCTTTCTTAAGTATTTACAATATTTTTCTGCCAGTTGTAGGGAATCTGATCTAATTATTTCCCTAAGACGAAGGACAGTTTTGTCTTCCCATTCCCAGTTAAATGGATCGCTGTTAACCAAGCCACATAAGTAACTAAGTTAATCCCACCAACAAAATCTTGTTAAAATTATCTTGAAGAAGTTCATTACTGCTGTTAGTTCCCTAACAAACAATACTAAAGGTCCCACAGCTAATGCTATCAAGACTGGAGAAAGCATGCGGTATGCTCCTAAATAACTCCATGTAAAAAGCTGTTAACACATTTGTTTTCTTAAATTTCTGCATTTGCTCAAATAAGCAGGACTATATATATATATTTTTTTTTTTTTTTTTTCTTTTTAGTTTCTATCACCTTCAGAAGCTTCTGGCCTGGTATCAGCCATCATAATATACAATGTTATAGAAAGAATGGTCATATTAGTGATAAACAATGACACAGCCAACCATCAGACACTGGATTCATCCAGGTTTGGTTTTATCAAGGGCAGGTCCTGCCTACTCAGCCTGGTGGACTTCTTCAAGAAGGTCACTGAAGCAATGCAAGAGGGCAAACTGATGCATACTGCCTACCTTGCCCTGGACACAGGATTTAACACAATACTAAACTCAGGCATTGTAGACAAACACAAAATTTAGGTATAAACCCCCTGTCACTAACTGGATAGCTAGGTGGCTCACAGATAGGACCCAAGAAGTTAGAATAGGGGAATTTATCTTCATTAATAGACCAGTCACTATTAGAAGCAGTCACAGAATCACCAACAGACAAAAATAACCTCCAAGACCATCTGACACTGACTAAAAGTCAGTGTCAAGAAAAACATAGTACTGTATCCAGTTGTACAAAAGTATCAACCAGCTTTCTACTGTAGTATGTTAAGCAACATGCAAACAAGGGTATGGCATATAGGCCCAAGAATGTCACTGCTCTGTTGTTCAACACTCTAATCATGAATTACAACATCCACTTCAACATATACTTGAACTGGCAATACAAGGCATATAAAACATGTTCAAAGGTTCATAGGTATATACTAGGCTAACAACCACTAGGGCCATTATAAGCCTAGATATGAAACCTAAATGTAACCCACATATTTCATTTCATTTCAGAATTAGTGTCCAAAATGACAAAAAATACACCAAACCCACAGACATTGCCAACATCCTAGCTGACAGGTTCAGCACAAACTCTTCCCCACCAAAAGGGCAAATATCTATCTCAGCAGAGTGCTGCCCCCCTGACATCTCAGATGCTCAGGTAAGAGCCACCCTCTCCAAAGCAAAAAACACAGCATCAATGGGATCAGATGGTGTCCCGGGCTGCGTCCTACATGAACTCCAAGAAGAGCTAAACCCAAACATAAAACTACTGTTCAATCTCAGCCTTACCATAGGATATGTACCCAAAGAGTGGCGTACAGCAACAGTGGTCCCCCTCCACAAAGGTGGTGCCTCAACGGATCCTGGAAACTATCACCCCATAAGCCTGAGCCTGACTAGCTTGGTCTGCAAAGCTATGGAAAGGATCATCATGGACCTCATAAAAAAAGATATTGGGGACCTACAGACACTGGATCCTACCCAGTTCAGCTTTGTTAAGGGCAGATCCTGCCTCTTAAACCTGGTCGATTTCTTTGAAACAGTCACCAAGGCCATTGACGACGGGAAGGTGGTCCACATAGCCTACCTGGACCTCGCAAAAGCCTTCAATACAATAGCCCACTCGGGCATTATAGATAAGCTCACCAGCTTAAATATAAACCCCTATGTCACTAGATGGGTTGCAAACTGGCTCAAGGACAGAACCCACATGGTTAGAATTGCTGGAGCCATGTCAGACTCCAAACCAGTTACAAGTGGCGTCCCACAAGGCTCAGTCCTGGGACCTCTCCTGTTCAGTATATATTTCTCGGAGGTACAGGCCAACACGGAAGGACTGTGGCTGACCAAGTTCGCAGATGACTGAAAACTGGGCGCTATAATCGACTCTCCAGCCGACATAAGCATCCTCCAAAAGGGCCTCATAGAAACAGACAACTGGTGCTAGAGCCATGGCCTCAAGCTAAATGCCAAAAAGTGTATAGTCATCCCCTTTGGCAAAAACAAAGTGCCCACAAATTACCACATAGGTGGTAATCTATTAAGTACGGAAGAAGTAATTAGGGACCTGGGGACCCAAGTTGATAGCAATCTCTCATTTGACAACCACATGGCCAAAGTGGTTAGAAAAACATTTTATATAGCTCATTTTATATAGCTCACCTAATCATGAAGGGATTCACATCTAGATCAGGGGAGGTCATCGTGCCTCTTTACTCATCCTTCATCAGGCCCATAATTGAGTACAATGCCCCTTTTGGGATGTACCTTGCCAGACACCTGCAGCAACTGGAAAGACCCCAAAAGTACGTCACCAAGAGGATCAAGGGGCTCAAACAGATGCCATATGCTGCCTGGTTAAAGAAACTCCAGCTCTACTCAGTGGCATATCGCCTGCTCAGAGGTGATCTCTGCCTGACGTATAAAGCCATGTCCAACCCGGAATTAATGGACATGCTGCACCTCAGAAAATCCAAATCCCATCGAGCTACGCGCTCGAGAGATTTGAACCTCAGCACTGAAATAAATAGGACATGCTGGAAGGACAGATTCATAACCCAGAGGCTCCCTTCACTCTGGAATAAAATCCCAGTCCAGGTTAGGCAGAGTCCCTCATTGACTCTCTTCAAGAGGAATCTTGATGAGTGGATGGGAGATCGTAGGTTTACCCCGGGTATCACTTCTGTGTCACTGTTAGACAGAGGTATAGTATACTAACCTCGAAAAAGGGCATAGCAAAATTAATTTAAAATGGGTGGCGAAAGCCAAACATACTCTGGCTAGGCTTATAAATGCCCTAGGGCAGATAGCCTATTATGAACCTATATAGAAGGTGATTTAGTGACTGCCTCTGTCCATTAGAGACATAGGTGCCAGACTAGGGGCGAATTTTCGAGTGCCCATCCATTTTTTTTCCGACTTGGTCTTAAATAGGGATTTAGAGCAAATCAGCTTCAAATGGATGGGGAGCCTGTCTCAGAGAATGAGAATTCTCTGAGAAACATATCTGTCTCTTCAACAAGTCCTATTTATTTCACAAGCAAAATGTAGGTATTTTAACCTAGCAGTTCTGATGCTGCTTGTTTTGTGGATGTGCAAAAGATTCATCAAAACTGGGTCTAGAGATACCTTGTATGCCATGCAAAGATCACCTCTGAGAAGTCTGTATGATACCCAAAAAAGAGACAGGGCTTTGTTGAGAACACAGTGTAGGACACTGTATATACTCCCTGCATTTTGTTATGTAAGGAACCTTTGTGGACATTCCAGTTGCTGCATGTGTCTGATCAGGTACATACAGAAGGCATTATACTCTGTAATGGCTCTGATGAGGGCTGAGTACAGTGGTATAATGATCTCTTTGGATCTAGATGTCAGGCCCTTCCTTATAACATGAGCAACACAGAAGGATTTTCTTACTACCTTGGACACATGTTGGTCGAAGGCTAGGTTACTATCTAGAAGGAAGCAACTTTTAGGGATGTTTTATTGATGACGTAGTTACCCGAAGGTAGTCACCTTCCCAAAAGGTTCTGTAATATATTTCTTGATACTGAGTTTTAAGCCATGGCTTTGGCACCAAGTGTTTGTCTGTGTTAGATCTTCCTTCTCATCACTGGGGGGGACTTAATAACTTCTCCTAGTTTGATATAATCAGTAAACTTGGTTAGCCTGAGATCTTTGACACAGGCAGCAAAGACATATCCTTATACTCAAGCTCTTACAGACTACTGAGAGGCAGTCTATGCCTTGCCAACAAAGCATTCATTTATTCCACTTTGATGGTCTTGTTGCACATCCACAAAACAAATAAAATAAGCATTACCTGATCTAGGGATCTAAACCTCATCTGCAGCATAAAGACGACATATTGGAGGTACAGTATGTGTCTCAGAAACTACTACCCTTTTTCTGGAACACACTTCTCCATCCAAATGAAGCAGAATTCTTCCCTAACTCAATTCAAGCATAACTTGTTCCAGTGGATAGGGAATCAGAAATTTACCCCTGGTGTTGCACCTATGTCTCTAATAGACAGTGACAGCCTGTAAATGTTGATCACCCATGTACATGCCTAGAAATGCCCCTTAAAACAACTACAGCACATAAAAACTTGTCCGATACAAGTTTTAGCCTTTTAGGCATTAAATTTATACGGTCTTTTAGTCACTTTTGGAGTGTTTTTATATTGTGATTAATATTTATTGTTTAATTTATTTATAAAGAAAGTGCTAAGGATCAGGCAAAACTGAATCTGAACTTGCACATGAGCAATGAACTGTATGCTGTCAGTATCAGATACATGTTTTTGGGAAAAGTTTTACGCAGGTTCACTAACACACCATCCATACCTTATACTTTTTAATGGTCTTAATAATTTATTCAATTTACTTTTCTTATAGCAAATGGATTTAAAAACTGCTGTTCCAATATCATATAACTTAGCTTTTTGGTTTCAAATTGTTGTAAGACATTCTTGAACATTAAAGATCACTTTTCCAATTGATTTACTACATTTCTGGAGCAGTAACAGTTCTAGATTTGAGTTATCCCACTTGAGCCAAATGACTGCAGCAATAACCTTTTGGGGCATTATAGAGCCAAATATTAATAACCATTTGGGGCATTGTAGAGCCAAATATTAATAACCATTTGGGGCATTATAGAGCCAAATATTACTACACTCGATTCTGAGACAGCTCACTCACAATTGCAATAACTGTATGTGATAAGAGAAGTGAGTTACAAATTATTGCATTGTTCAGATGCTTACACCATCCCTCCTGCATTAAACATTTTAAAATTAACAATCATCCTTACAGGCTAAACCTACTTGACCTAAAATATATATCCTACATAATGTTCATAAATACAGGAAAAGATTCTGGAATTTCATAATAACCATAATTACAACATTTGCTTAGAAGAATTAGTTTGCATGTCTGAATATAAACTAATTCTGAAATGACTATTACCACAGCTTATATGTTATACACATTTCAGACTGAGAACCTACTATTTAAGCAAACAATTTTTGCTTACCTGAGACATTTTTTATCAGGTAACTAGCATAATGTTTACTAAGTGTAAATGTAAATTTGACATTTAATGTCAACATGCTACCTAGAAATCAGCTAGCAGTGAATGAATATTTCATCTGCAGACTTGCAGGAAGGTAGCTGATACTCTTGCAAATGAATAAAAGGGTACTTCTCGAGTACCCATGGCAATTACCACTTTTTCCATTTTTACATTATGAGTGACAGATCTTGAGAGGCTGTTAGATAGGGAAAGTATGTGCCCTGTTGTCTAGCTTAAGAAACACACTGATTTGCTCTTAAACCTGAACTAGTCTCACCAATAAGTGGGAAGCTGGTTAAATGTACTATAAGACCTTATGCACTTGAGGCATAGACATACGGGCATGCAAACCTCAAAATGTAATTTATTTTAACCAAAACAATCCATTAATCTTCTGCCCCAGTCCTAATGCCCTGATATCATACCCCTCCAAGCAAAACACAAAATCACTAACTATTTGCATTCATTTCCAAAAGACTGCATACATCAGGTATATTTCTTTTGCTCCAAAGAGATTCATTAACTGCAGAGTCTTACAAAAATGAAGGGTCCCAAGACACCAGTCCTTGGGCCATCTTGTAAGCCATCTGTCTTTTATAAGCCCACCAAATTCCTCTAAGTAGTAGAAACAAGTAGATGCTCTCCATGCAGTGTAAAATAAATGACTTGTGTAAAAAACACCTTAGAAACCAGCCACTTGGGAAAGATGGTCAACATAACTGTAGTCTCCCTAGAAAAGTAGTAAATACATGACCGTAAGTTTATTACACAAAATAACCCAGTTCAAAACTTTTACACTGTACCGATGCACAGAAGGCACAAAAAACTTCTTGCACATAAGGCAAATTATTTTCTGAACTGTGACATTTCATTCTACTGTTACAAAAACAAAGCAGTATAACACAGGCTCTGGAATATTCTTAAGTTTTATTTTAGGTTATACTGAAGAAGAAACCCACAAAAACAACTATTTTCTTTTGGTTAAGGCACATCTCAGCATAATGGGCTAACTGCATACCAGAAACCAGGGGTCAGTCAAGAAGTACACGAAAGAAAGAGATATGTTAAGAATAGCTGAGAGAACAGTGTAATTGCAGATTTTTGAGAATTTAAAGTCCAACATTTTAGTCATATAATTTTTCTATACCACCTCATAACTGTCTGCTGCTCTATGATAAATTCAGAGAAATGAGACCAGGAATGTTCTAGCACGTGTCTTCTTTATCCAACACAGAATGCACAATCAGTAGTGTTAAGAGATTAAAGATAGGTAAAAACTGAGAGCTCAAGTTATGGAAGAGGACTTCAATATACAAAAGGTTGTTATGACTGCTTCTGTATGATCCTGAAGGAGAAAAAGCATGCTTCTTATAGGTTCACAGATTTACAGGTTCATAGATTCATAGGAGATTACTAGGCTAATGGCTTAGGGGCCCTTACAAGCCTAGCCAATAGGCTAGGAGTTGGGGGACTAAAGCAAATAACATACTCCACATACATGTTAGTAGCTGGAAAACTCAATTCAAAGTTGTCAGTTTAATGCATAATTAAGCTGTACAAATCTGGAATCCAGTACAAGTATACGATACGTCTACTTGGTATTTCACAACTTCCAGAACTTTTAATACTGAGAACTATTGTTTTTCATGACTGTAAAAACTAGATGCAGCATTAAATGTCTGAGACGTGTGGTTAGAGATATGTTTGGCAGGAAGGAAGTTGAAGTCTTCCAACATCGATACTAAGTAAGAACTACAATGACGAGATACATAGGAAGGATGAACGAGTATTTCTAAGTCCATACTCAATGGAGGAAATATCCTGTGCAGTGGGCATGCCCAGAAGTATGTGTTCGATATCAGAGTCTTAGATTAGAAATAAGAAAGGTCTGGGGAGTCCAAATATGACAGTACACTGAGTAGCAAGATGATTAGAGTTCTCCCAGTGTGAAAAATGAAAGTGATCTAAAAAGTCAGTAAAAGTTAACCATCTACGCAAGGTTCAGTTACTGGTTAGTCATTTACTACCTGGATGTCAGCAACTAAAGATCTGGAGAGATTAAGAGAAAATCAACCAGAAAAAGAGAAGGGCTTTTGATTGGGAAGAGTATTGCAGCTGTTCAGCAAAAAACAATTCAGGTTTCAGCTCTGGTTCAGCAGATGATTTCAAGTAACTCGGGGTAAAAACAAATCAGATGCACTCAGTGGTATTTAAAATGACACTGGAGGATTATATAATATGTTGTAAAGAATAGAAGAAGCTTTACGCAGATGTTCAGATAACTTGATAAAACTGAAGAAATCAGTAGATGAAATGAAGTTTTTAAAGACCTGTTAAAAATAGTACAATTAAAAGACAGAACACGTAGAGAAAAACTGAGATTTTCTGTTATACCAGAGAAACAGGAAGCAATACATAACACAGATTTTATGAAAATGCAAATAAGCAACTAAGGCTGGTGTTCCACAGTTATATGAAAGGTCACATCATGCGTAGGCTCCAATCCTGACCAACAGAAAGCAACCAAGACACATATTATTGAAGATGCAGTCATACTAGAAGAGCAAGCTGCTGTCTGACATAAAAAAAACTGGGGATACCAAAGTGTTTGTGGAAAATGATTATTCACTGTACATCTTACAAAAGGGTATTGAGTTTATCCTTGCAATTAGGGGATGTCGAAAGGCATGTGTGAGATTCAAGTTGCTATATGCATCTGTCTTTAGAATATGTTTTTTTTTCCTGGAGGTCGGAGACATTTTTGGATTCAGAACAAACTAATAAGGTAATTAAACAGTTTAGTCAACAGAGAGAGAGAGCAAGCCAGCAATCTGAATGCAGACTCTGTTTCTTGTTCTTCTGACAACAGCAAAGCCCACAGAGAGAATTTGCCAGTGATATCTTTTCTACTACTCCAAAGGAAAATGACAGAGTATCATAATAAGAAAAGAAATTAACTAGAAAAAAAAAACAGGTGTACCTTAGAAATGCTTTAACCAGAGATAAGTGGTGGGAAGCTGACACCGATGAGGAAGAAGATCAGCAATAATGTGAATGTGAAATCAGTGAATAAACTGAAGAACTGTAAATTATCATTCCCATTAGATACAGTTTAGATATCAGAACTAAGATCTGCAAAAAGTGACTGAAAAAGACTGGAAAACTTAACTGTATTAAACTGGTGGGAGAACTCTAAAGCATAAACCCCACTTTTCCATGAATGTTTAGAAGGATAATGAAGGGACTAAAGATGCAACGCATGTTAAAAAAGTGCATATTCTTAGTAATACATCTCCAGTATTAAATTGCATGTTAGACTGTAAAACACTTCTATATAGTATACAGAAGTATTTTAAATGTGAGGTAAGTGGTTCTTGTCTGTAACTGCTGTTTATGCTACTGATATTGAAATAATTAAGTACTTTTTATTGACTGCAATGTATTCTGGCTTCACACTTTAACAAGATAAAGACTGGATATAAGCAATGTAACTGTGCTGATCACATTATGTATATTAAAATATAATAAATTCTCCTGCAGAAAAAGGGACGTTTTTAAGCAAATAAGCTAGAAAATGGAAACCATGAAAATGTCACTTTTCTTGTATTTGTTTATTTTTTTCAGTAGCACCTGCTTTGTACAAGATAAGGAGCAAAACAGATACAAGCAATTAGTCCCAAGAGGTCTGGCCATTGTAATCTGAATGATCTCCAGTAGAGTCTTCTCTTGGATTTATAAAGCTGTTAGCGGTTTCTTTTTTTTTTCATAAGAAAATGCTTTCAGTTGGAGACAATGAGTCTACAGATTCAAGCAATTAATCAGGAAAGTACTGGACAACGTATTCTGAATTATCTGTATAAGAAACATTATTACTATTTAAAGGTGAACTGACAAGCAGTTCAGTGAAAATAAATTAAGACTGAAACTGATGGAAATAACTATTAGCGCAAGTAGCATTCCCATCAACCTTAGCACTTCAATGCATTAAATATAACAGTGTATAATGTAATGCATTCATTTATGAGTACCCATTGCACGTTATCTTAAGGCTAAATATTAGTTTGAGAGCATGAAAAGTTATTTTTCACATCTGGGAGGGAAATAGAGATTTGACAAGGAAAGACGTGTGTGCAAGAGGGACCACAGGCTGTAGCAAACACTTCCAGCATGATTAAACCCAACTTTAGAATAGGGAGAGGTAAAGCCTGTGGGTGCACATGCTTATTTGGGGCAAAAGTCCCAATATAGAGGAGTAACTTCTCTTTTTGTAAAGTGCATATAGTTTTGTGTGTTTTGCTGCGAGTTAAAAGGGGTCAGCAGTATTAAAATTTTAGATTTTTGTTTCTTGTATGTTTTATTAAAACAAAAAGTCTGGAAATGTTGACATGGGTTTAAAACAGATATAAGAAGTAGCAACTGTGTACAAGATCAACCTGCCAAGCATTAATGTGTGCATGCAAGTTGGAAACATATGATCAAGAAAACTGTCATGCAAAATATGTGAAATAACAACACTTTTTTTTTTAATTAAGATGACTGCCTTATCAGCCTTGGCATGGAATGAAAATGGAATGAAAATGGCATTGCAGGTATAGTCAAAGAGAGTTGTCTTTTGGCTTTTCCCAGTTAGGGGTCGCCACAGCGGAACTCTGGTCCACTAATGATTGGCAGTAGATTTTGACGAACGCCGAGGTGCCAGCTTGACATTCAACCTTCAATGAAGGCACGCCCTTTTACGCATGTCTTTTGATGCCCACCCAACCGTGGGGAGGACATGCAGACTCCACACAGAAGGCACTCCCTGCACTCCAGCCGGGAATCGAACGGGAGAACCTCTTGCTGTGAGGCAACAACACTACCACTGCACCACCGCGGATTATGTATAGACAAAGAGTAATGAATTAAATTAAGAATTATAGCGTACAATTGACAAAAGTTACATGATACACATTTGCAGAGAAATGAGTAGTATGAATTTGGCAGGGAAAATGTTTCCAAATGGACATACAGCAGGGTACCCTGGACAAAGAAAAAGGCTAGTAACAATGCTGATCAAAATCAAAACAGGGAGATAGAGAAAGAAAAGTAAAAAATAGCAGTGGGTAGTAAGGGTGAAAGACAAAGAAAAAGGATTACACTTGCAGGCATTTATATTTCACCTAAAATTAGTATTATGAGCTTAAGAGAATTTTCAGAGAAATAATAACTGTTCAGCAGGGAATATTCTTATCTTGGCTGATTTGTTACAGGAGGAGGATGTTGTGGACCCAAAAAAAAAATATAATGAAAGAAGTAGATCTTGAGAGAATAAATGAGAATATTTAGAATGGAAGCACTGAAAGACCCAGGAGAGATTTTATATATTATTCCTTAAGGTACAATGACTCGGCAGGACTAGACAGAAATCATATTTCACAGGAATGTTCTTGAGCATGGATCAAATAAATTTTTGATCCAGTATGGATTAAAAGATTTCAGATATTCAGTATATAGGATGATTTTGATGTATACTATGACTTGGTGTTTTCCTACTTATCAGTTAAAAACAGGAATTTAAGGAATGACAGTTGGGTGGGGGGGCCATGGGAAGGGGTGTGACCAACTAGAGAAAGGGCTGCTATATGCAAAACCACAAAAAGTATTATTAGAGTCCAGTCAAGACAATATGAAGTGTACTATTTCATTTTATTCTAAATGAGCTAACTTATCTAGATGGAAACATTTATTTGAACAAATGAATTAATTTTAAATACTGGAATGCTAGTCAAAATCAAGCATAAAAAAAAAAAAAAGCAGCACTCAACTCAAACCACTTCTCCTTGCACTGTACTAACTTTAATATATATCTGTTTTATTGGAAGGGTAAGTAATATGACAGATGTTTGTTGAAATGTTTCTTATCCAAAATAGCTGCTGGTGAACAACTGTCTACTGTTTCCATGGGGAAAAATGATGAAAAAGAAAAAATGAACAGCAAACAAGAAACAAGCTCAAAATAAACTGCTTAAAGGACTACTGCACAGGGTATGGACCACACATGATAGATTACCAGTAAATTAAGATGACTGCAAGTAATAAATGTACCAGCTGATTTTAATAAGGCTGCCTGTAATATAAATTCTGGTTGGCATTTTTGTGTTTTCAGCCTCTGATGAAGCTACATTTACGTAGTAGCAACAATGAAAAGGCTGTTTGTTTCTTGGTTCAATAAAATTATGCTTATGGCTTTTGGCTACTTTGGCTCAGAGCACTCTCTTTGTGTTTTTCTAAAGTTTGTCCATAAACACAGAGCAAACAACAGTGCAACAACATGCATAAAACAAATATAAAAGTAAAACAAAAAAAAATAAAACAGAAAAAAAATCGAAAATTCAAGGAAAAATGTAAGCCAGGGTACTGGAGTGGGGGATACTCTGCACACACACACACACTGCATGCTCCTTGCCTTACTTGGACCTTACACATCCAGAGTCACATTGGGGGGAGTGGGATGCAAGTGCATTGTCAATGTGTCTGGCTGATCACTGATCATGATGACACATTTGTCATACCTCTCACCTCTCTCAAAAAAAAAAAAAAGCAAACAAAAAAAAATAAAAGTGGGACAAAGGCCCAAAAATAAGGAACATTTTTAAATATTGCTCTTATAAACTTAGAAAGATAATAAAATAGTAGGTCTTGTATTAGTATGAATTTTCTGAAGGGTATGAAATCTGAAACTCTGACACTAATTTGCCAGAAAACCGCAATTTTAGAAAAAAGGACCAAAAAATGTGATGCAAAAATATAAAATAGCCACACTATACAACTGAGAACCTGTCAAAGAAGGGACACTTTTTAAATATTAGTACTGTTAAGTGAGCAGCTGACAAAATAAGAGAATCTACGTGCATTTCTGAAATAAAAGTAATCTATAACTCTGATCATTATAATTATTGATTAATTGTAAACCCTTCACATCATCTTCAAAAATTACCATTTTGCGGAGGTATTAGAGGGAGAGCAACATTTTGAGCCAAAGTTGGGGACAGTTGAGAGGTTTGGATATACCTAATTCTATAAAGGAATTTATTTGTGCATACATCTCAACCTCTTAATGCAGGAAATCTGGACAAGGCCAAATATATCGGGAAACATACAGGCAGTACTAAAAATTGCTGTTGTATTGATAGAATAACAGGTCTTGCTTTAGCGTGAATTTTTCTGAAGAGTATCAAGTCTAAAACACAATGTCTGTCATTATTTAGTGACTTCATTCCCAAATGAATTGCCAGAAAACCACAAAATTTATGAGGAACAAACCAAAAATAAGAAGCAAAACTCTATTCATTCTGTGAAAATCTGGACAGTTGAGAGGTATAGTTCAGCTGGGGCTGTCTGAGTTTGCTGCCCTTCGCCCCTCAAAAAATCATGGTTGAATGGGGACTCCCCCTGCAGCCATTCCAATATCCCATTACTTGGCTATTTCACCCTCATTTACAATAAACACTGTAAAGTGCATACTGCTTTACTTCTACGATGATTTGGATTTCATTTAAAGGTTTTATTTTACATTTTACAGCACAAACACTTATAGACATCTGCTAAACAAAGCAATACAGTCTCACAATGAAAATAGACTTGGCATTAAAACTTCTCTGCCCCTGAAACTCACATTCAAAAAATACATTTCGCTAGTAGCAAATAAAGATTAACTTTGGGATGTTTTCAAATCATAGGCCCTTTGCACATGAAACATACATGTGTTCTTTGATATACCTTCCTGATTCTATTAAATTATATTCCTTGTATAATACAGTACAGATGTTAGAGGGTGTTTTAAATTTATTGTTTTGAACATTTTTCCAGTAAACAATGAAACAAAATACATGCACCAATGATGACAAAACTGCCCAATTCAGAACATTTCCATCATAAACGTCTACTCAAACTTTTACAATCCACCAGTATCAGTAAATATGCACAATCTCTGCAGAAGTAAAAGTCATCTAAATAATTCCACATTAAAGAGATCTGTAACTAATGAAGAGGTTGCTATTAGCAAACAACTTTATATTTCATTGTTTTATCTGCAAATAAAGTGCCTGTTGCCCTCGAGGAATAAATTGCCCATGTTACATTAAAACAATAATAAGCTAGTAATATTGAAATAGGGAATGGATGGCAAACTGATAACAGGTTGCTAGTTACTAGGTATCTCCGTCAAAGAGGACATTCTCAGGACTGCAGCATCCACCCCCTTTAAAAGTACAACACAGTACAGTATCAGCAATGCATCTACATACTGTGGGAGTAGAACCCACTACCTTCTGCATCGAAACCAAGTACACTACCTATTCTTTTAACAATGCAAGTGGACTTAGCATAAGCAGCACTAAACTTCTCTTACCCTGAAGCTCTTAGTTCCTTGTAAAATCTACTCGACACTCAACTGTACCTCTCAACTCTGCGGCACATGAGCACAAGAAATCTGGAAAAAGCCAAAATTTATTGGGGGGGACAAAAGCCCAAAAATCAGGGACACATTTTAAACATTGCTTGTATAACCTTGGAATGTTGCTACAATAAAATGCTGTAATACTGCTATGCATTTCACTGCCATGTCTTGAACCCATGACAATGTGCACTACAGTCAGAACAACAAATTAGCTACTTCTTCGCCAGGAAGACTGAAACTTAAATGGCTATCATCATTTAGTGAATTCCTGCACAAAGTCAATAATGGTCAATAATACAGCCCCAAAAATAGGGACAAATTTCAAATACTGATCTTATAAACTTAGAAAATTGCTAGAATAAAATGTGTTACCATGTACTTTCAGAAGAATATGAAATCTGAAATTCAATGTCATTATTTAGTGAATCCAGAAAACCACAAATTTTATGAGGAACAGAACAAAAATATGAGTCAAAAATCTAAATGCTTTTAACTAGTGGTGGTGGGTAGGGAATTCAGGCTCTTGCTACCTGACCGCAAGGTTGAGGGTTTACACCTGAGTTACTATCTTTACTCTCTCTAGTCACCAGTTATAGGTAACTGGGGCATCACACACACACACACACACACACACACACACACACACACACACACACACAAAAAAAACCTGAGTGAAGCCAGATGCAGAGTCCTGGTGTTCTCCATTCAAACAGTTCCCTCAAGCTCAGTCCCAATAAAAATAATCCATTCCAGTTCTGATCCATTCAAAGCAAGCAGCACAGTAAAAAATAATCTGTTCTGATGCATTTCCCAAGCTCTAAGTCCCCATTGAAAGCAAGCAGCACATAATCCACTCAAGTAGCACAGTAAAAAAGAATCCATTCAAATCCAAAGTCAGTTCTGATGCATTCCTCAGCAGTCGGTGCCAGAATGCGAGCACATATGCATGGGTTGCCTCTAGGTTGTTCTGATGCACAGACTGCAGACCTTGCAGTCTGATCCCCTTACAGACTATGCGGTTGTAACCACATAGACTTCAGGGACATCTGTAGACTACTGCCTTCTTTCCGAATCCAGATGGTTAAACAGCAGACCGGATTCGAGTTTCTGAGCATGCATGCGCAGAGTTGGATTTTTTTATTTTGGTTTTAATTAGCTCTGCAGAGTTCTGGAATTTTTTTTATTTTGGTTTTAATTAGCTCCAGGATTTTTTTTTTTTTTGGCTGGGGCTGCAGTCCAATAGCACGAGCTGCCACTGTATTAGGGACGATAGAAATTTTTTCAGAAGGGATAGCTAGGGAGTAGGATAAAATGAAATGAAAGTTTAAAATATAGTTGAAATTAGATGAAAGAGAAAGGGATATGGAAAAGAAATAATGATCATTTAGAGGGGTTGGCAAATGTTAAAAGTATTGCAGAAGAAGGGAAAGCTCACAAAACAAGAAAAGGAGCAACTGTTAACTGCTAAAGGAAACAAGGCAGTATTGGAATAATATGCATAGGTTTAGAAAGGTTGTTGTTAAGCAAGTATTTTTTTATAACTCCAGAGCAGGAACATTTTTAGCACAATGACATAGACAAAGGAAAGTAGAAAAGGTTTGTGCAAAGATTCTGTAGATGTAGTTTGGAAACTTTATGATATTTTGTATAAAACAGAGGAATGTGGAAACCAGGAAAAGGCACAAATGAAAATATGTATGGAAGACTTGACTATGCAAGGTTAGAAGATGAGTTATGATATGAAGAGGTGACATTAAAATGTTGATGTATATATAATCAATCAACAGTGAAGTCCCCAGGATCAGATGCTATTCTTGTGGAAGTTTGGAAGTTAGGAGGGAAGAAAGTGATAAAGTTCTGGAAGAAGGTTTTTATTGCATGATTATAAAATGTTTACGTCTCTGCTAGCTTGGAGAATGACAAAGATGTTGTCAAATGTGAAAGATAAGGATGCATGTAATTTGATAGAGGGTAGGCAAACATCTGAAAATATTAATAGTGCAATAATTAATAACAGGAACGCAGAGTGTAAATGACAATGCTATTGTTGGCGGGGGGTCTTGATAAAGTCAGCTGGGATTTTATGAGTGCGTCAATGGTAAAATTTGTGTTCCCTGATAGAATATTAGGTTAATAAGGAGGACACATGAAGGACTGGAGACAAGAATTATGGCAGGAGGGTTTCTCTCTGACAAGCTGTATTTGAACAGAGGAACCAGGACCAGTGAAGCATGACTTCTTTCTCCTTTGTTATAGCTAGAACAATTAGCAAAGACAATAAGGGACTTGCAAATTCAAGGATATAACTGCTATGGTAATCAAGAAAAGTTAACTTTGTTTGCAGATGATATTATTTTGTACTTGATAAAACTGGAAAATGACATATTGGTGGTGTAGAACATTTTGAGGCTGTTTCAAGTCTTTTTGGGAAATAAAATAAATGAAGACAAGACAAAGACTATAGCAGAAACTAAGTATCCACACATGAACTGGTTCAGCAATACCCATAGTTATGGGGACATTGGAAAAATTGGCATGTAAAGATGTGTGGAAAGGGGCTAAATAAAAGATAATATAAAAACTGAAGCTAAAAGCTCTTGATTATGGATATGGATAGTGTGATACAAGCAGTGAAAATGTATTTTAGTTCCATTAGTTTCATGTACAGGTCGGACATTTTTATTAACCACAGAAAAAGTTTGGATGATAATAAAGAAGTGAAGGAAGTTATGTGGGAGGGGATGTGGTCAAGAGGTAAGGGGGGGGGGGTAAGTCGATTCTCCCATAGAGCAAGTTGGTTTATGATTACCCGATTTGAAGGGATACTTTTGAGCTACACATTTATGACTCATATACACAGCACAAGCAGAAGGTTATAAATCAAAGTAGAAAGGAGTGATAATGAAAATGGGGGGGAGGCAGAGTTCAAGATATAAAAAGAAAAGTACAGTTGTGTACACTTACCATAAATGTAGATGTTAGAGTGTATTCACTGTTGCAGTCATCACACTTAGGTTATCTGTCTGCAGGTAGCCCTCAGTCGGCCTGAATACCAGAGACTTAGTATTTCTGCGTCGGTTACTATCGCTCCCGGACTGACGTCAAGTTGGTATAAAAACAGGCAGCCAATGCCATTACATCAGTTTTTCTTGCCCCAAATGTCAGGAGCCCCCCAATAGGGAGCTAAGTTATGGTGGAGGAAAACACCACCAGTAAAAAGTAAATACCAATACCAATACCCATACCACTGAAAAAGGGAGGGGGGTAAAAGGCCTAGAGAGAATAAGGAGAGAGAGAGAGAAACCAGGGGGTTGGAGGGAGGGAAACCAGGAATGCAACAGTGAATACACTCGAACATCTACATTTATGGTAAGTGTACACAACTGTACTATGTTCTTCATGTTTCACTGTTGCAGTCATCACACTTGGGTGGATTCCCAAAGCTGAAAAAGGGTGGAGGCAGTCAGGAAGAGTTGGGGTTGGCTAGAATGCCCTGCAGGACTGTTGTTGCAAAACCTGCCCTGGATTTGGAGAATATTGTTAGTGCTTGGTGAAAGTGTGTACTGAACTCCAGGTAGCAGCTTCTAGGATGTCCCTGGTAGGGACTCCCCTGAGAAATGCAGTAGAGGTAGATGTTGCTCTAGTGGAGTGTGTTCTGACCCCCTGCCGGGTTGGTTTCCCATGGTGCTTGTAGCAGAAATAGATGCAATGTGCTATCCATTTAAATATAATTTGCTTAGAAATGGCCTTGCCCTCTGCCCCTATTGCAAAGCTGACTAATAACTGGTCTGATTTTCTGAAGGTCTTAGTCCTATCCAGGAAAAATCTGAGCTGTGTGTGCACGTCCAAGGAGTGCAAGATCCTTTCCCCTTTATTTTGAGGATTAGGGAAAAAGGTTGGCAAATATATGGATTGATTGAGAGCCACACTGGATACCACTTTAGGCATAAAGGAAGGGTTTGTCATGAGAGAGACCCTGTCCACATGGAAAATAATGAAGGGTTCCACAGCCATAAGTGCTTGTAGTTCAGACACTCTTCTAGCTGAAGAGATGGCTAGAAGCAATGCTGTTTTCCAAGAGAGGAATTTTAAGTCTGCTGATGCTGCAGGCTCAAAGGGTGGAAGTGTAAGCTTTTCCAGTACAAAGTTAAGGTCCCAAGCAGGGGTGGGTGCTCTCCTTGGTGGCCTTAAGTTGTATACCCCTCTCAGGAACTGTTTGATAAGGGGGTGCGAGACGAGATTTGGCTCAGTGTTGTAATTCAGCTGAAATGGCTGAGGCATGAATCTTAATGGAAGAGAAGGACAGGCCTTTGTGGAGTAGATCTGCTAAGTAATCCAAAATTAAGGCAGGGAGGGCAGAGTAGTGTCCTCTCCTTTAGATAGGCTCCATGAGCATAATCTTTTTCACTTATCCGCATAGGATTTCCTTGTACTGGGTCTTCTGGCTTCAAGAATGATATCCAGCACCTGTTTGCTTAGAGGTGCTGGGACAGGATTCAAGGGATACGCCAGGCTGCAAGATTTAGGGTTTGCAGTTGAGGATGCAAAATCTGCCCCTCCTGCTGAGAGAGCAGGGTAGGGTTCTGATGTAGGTGCCATGGTGGCACTGATGTCAGGCTGCGCAGGAGTGGGTACCAGTGCTGGTGTGGCCAGTCCGGGGCAATCAGAATTGTCCTCGGTCTGTCCTGTCTTATCTTGAGAGAAGGGGCAAGGGTGGGAATGCATAAACTGAGAGATTTACTCACTGAAAGGATAGGGCATCCACCTTCCAGGCCCTGCTGTGAGGGTTCCTGGTGCAGAATATGCTGAGCTGATGGTTGTAGGGGAAAGCAAAAAGGTCCACCTCTGGGGTCCCCCATTTCTGAATCAGAAGGTTGAAGGTGCTGGGGTCTAACTGCCACTTTTGTGGGTCTAGGAGATTTCTGCTTAAGTTGTCTGCCAGTGAATTTTGTTTTCCTGGCAGGAATTGAGCTTGCAGATGAACTTGCATGTCCAATGCTGTATTCCACAGGGCCATGGCTAGCCGGCAGAGTGGGTAGGAATGGGATTGCCCCCTGCTTGTTGATGTACCACATAACTGTGTTGTCTGTTTTCATTAGTTGTTGTCCTGGAAAGAGTAGGGATCTGAAAGCTGTCAGGCCATTCTGCACAGCTAGCATCTCTTTTTGGTTGATGTGCAGATGAATTTGTCTTGGGCTCCAGTGGACCTGAATGCATTTGCCGTCCATGTGTGCTCCCCAAACATAGTCTGATGCGTCTGTGGTTAGGGTCTGGGCAACATCAGGTTGAGTAAAGGGCAGTCCCTTGTTATGGTTGCATGCTTTTGCCCAACAAAGAAACTCTGTCCTTAGACAGGGTATCATATGAATGACTGTTTCCAGGTCCTGAGAATGTTGGCATCAAAGACTTTTTAAGTACCAGTGAAGTTTCCTCATATGCAGTCTTGCATATGGAATTAGCAGTATACATGAGGCCATGAACCCTAGGGCCTGCAGTATTTTTCTTGTGGATAGCTGGGTTCTGCTGGCCATTTGTTTGAAGTAGGCTGTCAGACAGACTTGTTTTTCTGACGTGAGGAATGCCATCTGAGATGTTGTGCCCAAGCTTGCTCCCAGAAATACAATCCTTTGACTGGGTACCAGTTTTGTCTTTTCGTTGATGGTGTACGCCAGAAAAGTGAGGAGGTTTTTCACAAATGTCAGGTGCTGCAACAGCACTTCCTAACTGTCCGGCTGAATCAGGCAGTTGCCCAAGTAAGGGTAAATTTGGATATTTCTCTGCCTGCAGTATGCAATGGCTGGAGCCAGGCATTTTGTGAATACTCTGGGCGCAGTGGATAAGCCAAAGGGAAGTGCAGAGAACTGATAGGCATAGATCCGGCCCTGAAACGTAGATACTTCCTGCATGACTCCCTTATAGGGATGTGCAGATAGGCTTCTTTTAAATCTAGGGTGACTAACCAGGCATCCTTGGTCAGCATAGGTAGAAGCTGTTGCAAGGTAAGGATTTTGAATTTTGGTACCACCCGGAAGGTGTTGAGAATTGAAAGATCCAGGATTGGGTGCCAAGAGCCATCTTTTCTGGGTACCAGGAAGAGTCTGGAATAGAATCCTTGACCTATCTGTTCCACTGGAACTGGCTTATTAGCTCTGATGGGGAGCAGGGACAGAACTTGGTTTTGAGCCTCTGCCCACTGGTTTGGAGGAAGGTCTGGGAACCCTCTTGGGGTTGGCAGTGAGTGGAAGTAAAATTTGTACCCCTGGGATACAATGTTGAGGACCCATCAGTCTTGTGTGATGGACATCCAGTTTTTGCATGAAGGGCAAGTTTTCCTCCTAGGGGCACAAGCAATTGGGCAGAGGTGGGGAGCAGAGTGGAGAAGTCATTGTGAGTTTTTTCTGTAAGGAGGTGGCTTACCACTCCCTGCTTTGGGGGTGGGGGCACTCCATTGCTTAGATCTCTGCATACCCTGAGACTGTAATCTGGGTGGTTGGTTTCCCCTGGGTCTGGTTTGAGATGGCCTGGAAGAGGCTGAAAACGACCAGTGTTTGTAAGGGAAATGCCTACTGTATCTAGGGGGCTGCACTTGTAAGAATTCTTTAACAGTCTGCATACTCTTAGCTTTTTCTTCCATTTTTTTTAAGAACCTATTCTGCTTTGGTGCCAAACAAGCTGTCCATGTTCAAAGGAGCATCTAGTATCTTTGACTTGACATGGTCTGGCAAGGTCTGCTCATTGAGCCAAGCATATCTTCCCAGTACAGAAACAGTGACTGCTGCCTGGCAAGATGCCTCTAGGGCATCAAAGCCACACTGCAAAGTATGCCTGCTGACTTGGCTTGCAGAGTGCATAAGCTCCTGCAATTGCTTATTTTCTGCACAGTCTGTAAAGGTTGACACTTTTTGTTTAATAAGTTCCATAATATGTTGCCGGTACTTCAGCATGTGAAACTGACAATTTAATGCCCTAATAGCAAGAGTTGCAGAGGTATATACCTTCTTACCCCTTCTGTCCAAAGCTCTGGAATCCCAGTCTGAAGAGGTGGGATTCTTGGCTGTAGTTGCCTTGATACCTTTAGGCCCCTGGGAAATGATCTCTGGGTCAGCAGTAGGATTCTTGGAAAGAAATTTGTGAGTGTCAGGTACTCTGTAGTACCTGTCTGGTTTCCTAGGGGCAGGAGGTAACATATCAGGAGTAAGACTGGATTCAATAAAAACTTCAACAACCTCCAGGACAGGGGGTATTGCTAAAGGTGTGTGCTATGGCAAATCTAGGAATTGTCTCTTTTTGGACTGAGAATAGTCTTGGCATTCCCAGTGGAAATGCTCTTTTAAGGTATGTAAGGTTTCACCAAAAGAGAAATCCTCTGGGGGGGCAGAGGGAATGGATTCCTCCGCATCTGAATCCTCATAAGCAGATATGGGCATGTCTTCATAATCAGATACCTCAGGGTCATCGGACTCCTGGTCTGTTGAAGCTGCAGGGGACTGGTCTCTTTTCCTCTTAGCAGGGGAAGGCGGACTTCTCCTAATCAGTATAATAAAGTCTTCTGATATTCTTAGCATTTGTCATTGTGGCATGGGAGGAGGTACATGCGCTTCGGTCATCAGTTTTCTAGGCGTAACATGCGTACTCCTGGCCTACGAAACTCAGTAGTTTTAGATAAAAAAGAAGTCATCGGTTTGAGTCAAACATCGGAAGTGTGAAGTGCCTCAGAAGCCGTGCCTGCACAGAGGATCCGGACCCATCCAAGGTAGAGACATCCGCATGTTCCATAGTCGAAGAAGAGTCTCCTGGCCTACAAGACTCCAAATGGGTCTCGGTAGAGGCCTGCGAATCCACAGAAGTGGGCAACACGGGCTGTGGAAGTGCCTCACTGAGTACCGGCGAACTGGCAACTAGCTTAACAGAAGTGTCATCAGCAGTTTTGGACCTATGCGGTCTGTCTCTGTCTTTATCCTTACATTTTTTCAGGATATCAGTAGTCGGATGGCTTACCAAAGCTATTTCAGAATATGGCGATTGAGAGCGAATTAATTTAGCGACAATGCGAGCCCAACGATGAATGGTTCGCGAGTTGAACAAGGCACAAAATCAACAGCGAGGTACGTCGTGGTCTGGGCCTAAACAGGTGACACAGTAAGAATGAAAATCTCTGTGTGGTATTTGCTTTCCACAGGCAAGACAATTGTTAACTTTTTCTGATATCGGTTAGAGCAAGAAAAAAGGATCCCCAACGGGGTACTTAGCTTTAGAAGACTTCAGGATAATTCAATTCATAAACGAAAATTCAGGTACTGGCAGACCGGCACTTGCGAACTGCTTCTGCTTTGGGCTCCTCAGCAAGAAAGAGTTGGGTAATGGCTTTGGCTGCCTGTTTTTATACCCCTGATGACCTGACATCAGTCCTGGAGCGACAGCAACCGACGGAGAAATACCAAGTCTCTGGTATTCAGGCGGACTGAGGGCTACCTGCAGGCAGATAACCCAAGTGTGATGACTGCAACAGTGAAACACGAAGAACATGTGGGATTTTGGACGCAGAGGTCTTTCAGGAAAACAAAAATCACCACACTAAAAACCATATTCATAAGGTAGCAGAAGTTATTCTAAAAAAACCTAATCTAACATGAGTATAGGAAAGGAGATTTTACCATAGGGATGACTGCAAGTAGGGGTTCGGGAGTTAGGCAAAAAGGAAATGGAATTTACTGTAGAAAATTAATAAATAAACCAAAGTAAAACTGCGGTGGTGGTGCTGCAGTAGCGTTGCTGCCTCACAGTAAGACGCTGTCCGGTTCGATTCTCAGCTAGAGCGTCTTCTGCGTGGAGACATGCGTGAATGGGCGTGCCTTCATTGAAGGTTGTGCGTCAGAGATGGCAACTCAGCACATAAAAATCTACTGCCAATCATTAGCGGACCGGAGATCCGCTGTGGCGACCCCTAACCGGGAAAAGCCGAACGACACTACATTAGGTGCAAACAGCTAAGGAGGGAAATGTACTAGAGTGGGATCATGCCAAACAGAAGTTTAGGCCGCAGGTTAAAGACCTCCTTCCCCACCAGGGAATGATGACAGAGAATAGACAAATAGAAAGGTGCAGGGGAGCACTAGTGAAAGACAAGCTCATGAACCTGGAACAAACGCTGCTTTTATGAGGGGATAATTAGTAGGGTATATAAAATATTGCATGACAACAACAGTAATCAATCAAAATAGGTTAAAAAAGACTGAAGAGAAAGACTGGAAAGGCAACTTACAAAAGAACAGTGGGAGCACATCTGCATGGTTCTCATGTATGCAACAAGTCCAGGAGGATTAGGAGTTTGTACAGGTATTTTTATACCCCAATCACACTTCAGAGTTTGTCCTCAGGTAGACAGCAAAAAGAAATGTTGGAGGTGTGATGAGAAAAGGGGAGAGGCAAATTGGAACTTGTTTTCTGGGAATGCAATGATTTGGCAGATTTTAAAGAAATCTCTGCAGAATACTTGTCAGAAATGTTAGGAGAAAACATTTTTATAGCTAAGGAAGGGATTCTTTTGAGATGGGATACAGGATCTACATTGCGCAGATGTAGTAAAGTTTTACTACATTTAATGCTACTCCTTGACAGAAAAGTACCAGAAATGGAAATCAAATCTAAAGAAACAGTAATTTAAGTACTGAATATTGTTAAGGAGATAAATCAACTTGAGGTGGGACCTTTAGAAAAGGAATGAGCAAATTACATAGCAATAAATGGAATTCATGGGAACACTACATGCAGAATAATGTTCTGGAGGGCTAGGAATGAATTTAAAGGGAAGACATGAGCTGAACAATTTATGTAATGGAGTGAAATAAAATTGTCAAAAAGAAAACATTCACGCATGCTGCATGTAAATAATGTAAGTTATGATTTGCTTTTTATTCTATTACAGTATGTTTACCTAGGCCACTTTTTTAAAAATGTCATGTTTAATAAAGATGTTTAAAGCAGGAAATAAGAGTGGTCTACATGGAAATACAACACCTGCAGTGGGAGTCTGTTAAGGATAAAAATTGGTTTCTAGGGGATAAAGTACAGCTCACAGCTGTTGCAAGAAAAGCCAGTGGCCGGCTTTGATATCATCAGTGACCCAATCAGCACTTAAGAAACAGTTCTGTTTTTATCATTCAAAGATAAATGCAGCACTTTTAGTAACATTATCACAATGACAGGCTGACTGATGGAGCTCAGAAGCAGCAGCTCTGCTGTGATCAAAACATTTGGTAAGACAGCCTTAAATGTGCTAGGGCTATGTGTGACCAAATCCAGAAATCTAGCAATGACTGAAAAAGCGGATGCAAAATGAAGGGGGCAAGGAAAAACCTGTACCCCAGGCACAGCAAATACCTCTTGCTCATTAAGAAATTCAGGATGTAGGCATTTTAGTAACTAGTTTATTCAGTTCTATCTTTTTCCTGGGTTACTTATGGGCTCATTATGATAAATTGCATTTACCACATTGCATGTTAATAGATGATATGTACAAAAGTACAGTTTTGTACCTACCATAAATGTAGATGTCCGAACAGAATAGCATCTGCAGTCATAACAAATGGGTTGTCCTGTCGTCAGGCAGCCCTTCGGTCGGCCGGATTCCAAAGTCTGGGTCCGGCTTCGGCTGATGTCGCACTTCACCCGACGTCATCTCTGCTGGTCTTCGGGTATAAAGGCATCAGCCGACACCATTTTCCTCAGTGTTTCTTGCCCCAGATGCCAGTTGCCCTCTAGGAAAGCTAAATTTTGGATAAATGCCAATGTTTCCAAAATAGTAGAAGGCAAACATAAAAAATAAGCATGTATGTACATATATACAAACAAATACACCATAAGAGACTCCCCAGCTAGCTATTAGGAGGGTAAATACCCTAGGAGTACCACAGAGGGGAAGGAGGGTGGGTAATCCTGACTGCAGATGCTATCCTGTTCGGACATCTACATTTATGGTAGGTACAAAACTGTACTATGTCCTTCAAGGATGCATCTGCAGTCATAACAAATGGGTAGAATACCATAGCCAAACTAGGGGAGGAGGAAGAAGAATTATGGTGTAGTTAGGATCCCTTGCAATACAGCAGTGGCAAACCCTGCTCGGGATCTAGAGTATACAGGTAAATTATAATGCTTGGCAAATGTATGCACGGAGGTCCAAGTAGCCGCCTCAATAATGTCCTTGGTTGCCACTCCTCGTAAGAAAGCTGTGGTAGTGGCTGTAGCCCTTGTAGAATGAGGTCTTATGTTCTGTGGAACTGGTTTTCCATGGTAGGAGTAACAGAATCTTATGCAATTTCCTATTTGGAGATTGTCTGTTTGGAAATTGCTTTTCCTTCCCTTCCTGTTGCATAGGCTACTAAAAGCTGGTCAGTTTTTCTGTTACTTTTGGTTCTGTCCAGGTAGTAGCGTAACTGTCTATGTACATCCAAGGTATGCAGCAGCCTTTCCCCCCTGTTCTGTGGATTGGGAAAGAAGGTAGGTAGGTGGATTGCCTGGTTTAAGGACATTCTGGATACCACCTTAGGCATAAATGTAGGATTAGTTCTCATGGACACTCTATCTTGATGGAAGATTAGGAAGGGTTGTACTGCCATTAAGGCCCGTAGTTCCGAAACCCTCCTTGCTGAAGTAATTGCCAGTAGGAAAGCAGTTTTCCATGATAGGTGTTGAAGATCTGCTGTTGCTGCTGGTTCAAATGGAGGTAGTGTCAATTTTTCTAGCACAAAGTTCAAGTCCCATGCTGGTAATGGTGGTTTCCTAGGAGGTTTTACATTCTTGATCCCTCTGAGGAATTGCCTGAGTAGAGGATGAGAAAAGACAGGTGGATCCAAGCTGTATTCTGCGGAAATAGCTGATGCATGTATCTTGATGGAGGAATAGGACAGGCCCGTATGTAGAAGCTCTGCCAAATACTCCAGAATGTTAGCAATATCTATGTTCGAGACATCTTTTCCTCTTTCAGTACTCCAAATGACAAACCTTTTCCATTTTCCTGCATAGTTCCTTCTTGTTGAAGGTCTGCGGGCTTCAAGGATAATGTCTTTAACCCTTTGGGATAAGTCTGGGTTAGTAGTTGTTATGTGATGTTCCAGGCAGTCAGTTGCAAGGTTTTTAGGTTTGGGTGCATGATGTTGTAGTTGTTCTGAGTTAACATCAAAGGCATCAGGGTATTGGCCACATTCTCCCCTGAGACATGCTCCTCAGCAAAGGATACCAGTGTTGTCTTGGCCAATTTGGAGCTATCAGAATTATCCTTGGACGTTCCTCTTTGATTTTCAGCAGTACCTTGTGCATCAAAGGAAGAGGTGGAAATGCATATGCTGTCAGGCCTTTCCAGCTGAAGGATAGTGAGTCCACCTTCCATGCTAGTGGGTGGCATGTCCTTGTGCAGAATTTTTTGAGCTGGTGATTGAGTGGGGATGCGAATAGGTCTATTTGTGGCATTCCCCATTTCTTTGTGATGGCCTTGAAGATGTCCGGGTGTAGCATCCATTCGTGAGCATCCGAGGTGGTTCTGCTTAACATGTCTGCTAGGGTGTTTTCTTTTCCCGGCACAAATATTGCCTGTAACTGGATGTTGTAGCTCAGAGTAATATTCCAAAGGTCTAGAGTCATTCTGCATAGGGGGTATGAATGAGTCCCTCCCTGTTTGTTGATGTACCACATGACTGTGGTGTTGTCTGTCCTTATCATTAAATGGCCTTCTTTGAGGAATGGTTTGAATTTCTGGATTGCTAGTTTTACTGCCAGCATTTCTTTTTGGTTTATGTGCAGGTGGTCTGGAGTCCACAATCCTTGAATGCACTTGTCCAACATGTGCGCCCCCCAGCCTAGGTCTGAGACGTCCGTTGTGATGGTTTGGTTTGCTTGAAAGTTGTGGAAGGGCAAGCCTGGGTTTGACCGGCATGCTTGAGCTCACCATAGAAACTCTTGCTTCAGGCATGGAATTATTGGGATTTCGGCTTCTAAGCTGTGCCTGTGCTGAGACCATAAATTCTTTAGGTACCACTGTAGTTTTCTCATATGCAGTCTGGCATGGGGGATCAGGATTATGCATGATGCCATGAAGCCCAAGGCCTGCAGTACTTTTCTTGCTGTTAGTTTGTGCTGCTTTGTTAATGCCAAGAAGTAAAGAGGGAGTTGTGCTTGTTTTTCTGCAGTTAGGAATGCCATTTGTTTTACTGTGTCCAATTCCGCACCCAAGAATGTTCTTGTCTGGGATGGTATCAGTCTTGACTTTTTGAAATTGACTGTGTATCCCAGGGCTTGTAGTAAGCAAATGACTCTTTGTAAATCTGTTGTCAGCTTGCTTTTGTTGTCCGCTTGTAACAGGCAGTCGTCCAGGTATGGATAAATTTGGATTCCCTGTAGCCTGCAATGAGCGATTACTGATGCCAGGCATTTTGTGAATACTCTGGGCGCAGTAGATAAGCCAAAGGGCAATGCTGAGAATTGATAATGCTCTGATCCTGCAAGAAATCTGAGGTATCTTCTGCAATTTGGTCGTATGGGGACGTGCAGGTATGCCTCCTTGAGATCTAGAGTTACCAGCCAACACTCCTTGCCCAGCATGGGAAGAAGTTGCTGTAGAGTCAGCATTTTGAATTTTGGTACCGTGATGTATGTGTTTAAGACGGACAGGTCGAGAATAGGTCTCCAACTTTTCTCTTTTCTTGGTACTAGGAAGAGTCTGGAGTAGAATCCTTTGCCCTGTTGTGTTATTGGAACTCTTTCCACAGCTCTTATTTTTGTTAGTTGAGCTATCTGCTTTAGAGCTTCTGTTTTTTGATTTGGAGGTAGGTTTGGCATTCCTCTTTTTACTGGTAAGGTGTGGAAGTGGAACCTGTAGCCTTGGTCTATGGTTTGCAAAATCCACTTGTCTTTTGTGATATAGTGCCAATTTTTCGAAAATAAGGCTAACTTTCCACCTAAAGGTGCTGCTATTTGCTCCCTGGTAGGCAGTGTCAGAGTCAAGTCACTGTGATTGTCCTGTTGCAGTGGCAGTGGTTGTGTCTGTGCCTCTCTGGTTATTGCCTTGCCACTGGCGTCCTCTATAGGCACCTCCTCTGGATTGATATCTGCCTCTGGAGCGTCTATTCCTGCCTCTTTGAGATTTTGAGGAGTCTGGAAAGGACCAATTTTTGGCAGGCCAGTTCCTGCTGAACCTTGGGGGCTGAACCTGTAAGAAATCCTTAACTGTTTGTACAGATTTTGCCTTCTCTTCCATTTTCTTCATTACTTGCTGAGCAGGTGTACCAAATAGACTGGCCTTATCCATAGGAGCATCTAACAGCTTTGCTTTAACATGATCCGCAAAACATGTTCCTTCAACCATGCATGCCTTCTTATCACTGTGCCAGTCATGGCTGATCTAAATGAAGCCTCCAGTGCATCATAGCCACATTTTAAAGAATGGTTACTAACCTGCTGAATGTTATTTACCAATTCTAAAACATATTTCTTATCTAAGGAGTCATCAGAGGACAGCTTCTTAGTTAACTGATCAAGCATAAACTCTTGGTATTGGATCATGTGAAACTGACAGTTTAAAGCTCTAGCTGAGAGAGTAGCAGAGGTGTAAACTTTTTTCCCCCATCTCTCTAAGGATCTGGATTCCCTTTCAGAAGGGAGAGGGTTTTTTGCTGAGGTTGAAGCTACTGCCTTAGGCCCCTGGGATATAGTCTCAGGATCTGCAAGTGGGGCCTTGTATAGGTGGTGATGAGTGTCTGGCACCCTGTAAAATCTATCTGGTTTGGCAGGGGCTGGAGGTAAAGTATCAGGAGCAGTGCAAACATCATTAAATGCATCATCCACAACAGGCAGAACTGGAGGTATGGCTAAGGGCCTATGTTGTGGTAAGTGCAGAAAGGTCCTAAGCCTTTTTCTTGAATCTGAGAAATCTTGTCCCTGCCATTGGAATTGTTCTCTCATGGCATGTAAGGTTTCCCCGAAGGAGAATTCCTCTGGTGGAGTGGCAGAAGGAATGGATTCTTCAGCATCGGAATCTTCATAAGTAGAAAAAGGAGCCTCTGGTTGATCTGTAATGTCTGAGTCATCCGAAGAATCATCAGAGGACACTGGCTCGGGGGTCTCTGCTCTGGATCTCTTTTCTGGAGGCTGAGAGGCCCTGTCTGGGTGAGATTGGGATCCCCTAATTAAGGAGATTAAATCATCTGCCAGAGTAAGCATTTGTGAACTAGAAGAGGGCCTATGTGAGGGGGTCTTAACAGGCACTGATTTAAGAGTTTTGGCTGCTTTAGCCCTGGCAAAGGCCTTTATAGACATGGCTGCAGGAGGCCTAGCAGCACCACGTGCTGGGGTTGAGACATCCAAAGGGATAGTGTCTGATAATTCAGGAGGAACCACAGTGGTAGGCAAAACTTCAGAGGCCGATTCAACTAAGGTAGCAGGAGCCTCAGTAGTAGTCGTGGATTCGGCTGAAGATTGACCCGTTTTCTCGGTTTCGGCTGAAACCGAGACACTCGCGGCTTGCTTCACCGTGGTTTCGGCCGAAACCGCGGACCGCGAATGTCGGTCTTTTTCTTTGCTTTTTTTAACAATTTGGGTAGTCGGAGGATCCGACAGCATAATGTACGCAAAATCTGAGCCGAAAAACTGTTCAGCAAACTCCGACCGACACCTAAGCGTTCATCGGTTGAAGGAAGCACAGGCTAAACAGGCTGCTACGTCGTGGTCTGGGCCTAAACAAGGTAGGCAGTAAGAGTGGAAATCCTTATGAGGTATTTGTTTCCCACAAGTTAAACAGTTATTTACTTTTTCTGACATCGGCTGAGGCAAGAAAGAGTCCCCAACGGGGTACTTAGCTTTAGAAGTCTTGAAGTAGTATTCGGTAGTAGTAATCTCTGGATCTGACCGACCGGCACTTGCGAACAGCTTCTGCTTGGCCACACGCAAGAAAGACTGAGGAAAATGGCGGCGGCTGATGCCTTTATACCGGAAGACCAGCAGACCCAGACTTTGGAATCCGGCCGACCGAAGGGCTGCCTGACGACAGGACAACCCATTTGTTATGACTGCAGATGCATCCTTGAAGGACATCAATGAGAGTGCAAGATAAGTTATGTGACTTCCAGAATGGTATATTATATATCAAATATGTCAAACAAATTAACATGTTTATAGTTACAAAGTATCCATGCATTTTTCAGACATTTTATAGTTAAAGAAGCAATATCAGAAATAACATCAACGCTAATTCAATAAATGGGTCATCTCCAGTTTTGCAAACTCATTAGCATACCATATGTCTCTTCTGGTCTAATTTATTTAAAATTAGCCTGGTTTTGCAACTGGTAAAATAATCCATGCAGTTTTCTCTAGTATGAGTACTTTTAATTTAAACAATTTAAACATGTTCCACATACTGCTCTAGTTGTTGATTGTTTTGTAGTTTTATGTTCCATATGTTTCCCTAATAATTCTTTGCATATCTTGTTTTCCCAGTTCCACAATGACCGGTTTACTCTGGTCTGCTAATGTGGCGTGGTTCTCCCTAAGTCTGTCCAGTTCCACAATGACCAGGTAACTCTGGTTTGCTAATGCAGCATGGTTCTCCCTAAGTCAGTCGAATTCTACAATGAACAGGTCACTCTGGTCTGCAAATGCCATGTGGTTATCCCCAAGTCAGTCTAGTTCCACAATGACAAAGTTACTCTGGTTTACTAATGCTGTGTGATTCTCCCTAAGTCAGTCCACTCTCTGGTTTACTAATGCTGTGCGATTCTCCCTAAGTCAGTCCACTCTTATTCCCTTTGTGTCATGTATCTGAATTTGATACTCTCTAGGCTGAGTTTGCCAAATGGTCAGGTCAACAAGATTGTGACCGCAAGGAGAGCGTACCTCAGAGCTGTCACTTGCAGCAGTTAGATGTTGATGGGTTACTGCATGCTAGTTTTGCCTAATAGGCAATTGGAAGCTATGAGGCATGATTCCTTCCCTCTCCTAAGGCACATCTAACCCTAAAGGTCTTGCCCATTTACGTAGCCTGGCTGCCATTTGCAACTTTGGTCTCCACTGAGGCTGCAAAAGAAAAAAGTCTCTCTCCAGCACTCCACTGCCCAATCATGTCCCAATAAACAGATGAGTAGGCATAGCATCATCATTCCTTTCTTCTCCACACCGGCTCCATCATTGGCCTGATAGACCCCTGGTTGCCTAGGCCATGTTCAGGGTTTTATTTTTCTATGCCAATGGAACTGGATAACAATTCTACTTATATTTGGATTGTAGTTTTCTATTTATACTTCTTAAAGTTTAATTACAGAAACATTTAAATCCTTATATGAATACTGATTATTCCAGTCTTCATTCTTTACGGAAAATGCTTTGAATTCTGAATGCTTATTTTCTAAGTTAAATATATTGTACCTTAATTCAGCTTGCACCAGTTGGAATCTGTATTGATTTCTGAACCATTTTGGTCCTTTTAAATTGAAATTATCAGGTGAAGCTGGTGTTTAACGGAATTCACAGGTTCATAGATGTATATTAAGCTAATTACCACTGGGGTCCTTACAAGCCTAGCTGTGCAACCCAAATGTGACCCACAAATTTGATTTATATAGGGGGTGATTTACTGACTACCTCGTGTTCATCAGAGACATAGGTCCAAGGTGCACTTAAATAGGGGTAGGGAGGAACTTTGCTTTACATGGATAAATGCCTTAGTCTTTCAGCTTAGAGAGCTGCACATGTAAACAATTGTTTGGAGGAAGGCATCATAATCATGTCCAGCCTTTGGTGAAATGGAACCCCAGCTTCATGGCAACCCCCTGCCTCCCACACCCCTCAGTGTTCCCGATCATTGCCCTCCATACATCATTTCATTCACTTTTTCTACATTTCCACATGCTTTACCTTATTCTTCAGCTTCCTTCTGCAGCTGGGACAGACTGAGGTATAACAAGTGTGGAGGAAATAACTAAAGTAAGATGGGGTATGGTGGCCACTAGTCCCCCAGAAGCCACAGGGTTTCCAGATGTTCTGAAATGCATATTAGAGTTTTTTTCAACCTTTTGTACAATGATGCACTGAACAAAAGTTATGATTATGGGTAGAAATTCAGTCTTCAACTTTGCTTTTTCCTACATGCTTTAACACACGCCACTAGGGCAGATGTTACTATAATGCCAGTAAAAGTTATAACTAAATCAAGCCATGTTTTTCTAGATTCTTTGAAGTGCATTTTAGTTTTTTCCCAATATTTTGGTTCAGTGATGTCCTAAAAAAACATGACTAAGAGAAGAAATTCAGTCTTACTTTTTTAAGCTGTGTCTGACAATATAGCAGTTCACAATAAAATGAGAGGGCAAATGCTTGTAAGGGTTCATACATCTCATCTAGGAATAATGCATGTCTACCTGTCCCAAAAAAAATGTAAGTCACCTTCTTTGCATCCCTCTGGTATTAGACTGGGATGAAGGCCCAAATGGACACAGTCATACATTTCAAGTATTTGCTGTCAGCATATATATGGCCTACCTCCTCACCCTTCCTCCAAAAGATGAGGGCCCAAATGGACACAGTCATACATTTCAAGTATTTGCTGTCAGCATATATATGGCCTACCTCCTCACCCTTCCTCCAAAAGATGAGGGCCCAAATGGACACAGTCATACATTTCAAGTATTTGTTGTCAACATACATACGGCCTACCCCCTCACCATTCCTCCAATAGATGGACAATTTCTGTGACAACTCTGATGTCAAGCTGTGGCAAACTTGAAAGAACAAACAGAACATGGCCACATTTCAACCTGCTGTTGTCAGGCATATCTAATAGTGTGCCTCCTTGAAATGTTTGATTATCAGGAAAGTAAAATAAAACAGTCATAGTAATCTAATCTAACTAGTTGGTCTTAAACAGTTCACTACCATAAGACAAAGTTATTGATCCATTTGAATACATCTCTGAGATTTGTCAGGAAAACTAAAGAGATAAAGACAAGCATGCAGAATCTGAAGGTAATGCTAGAAGTCTAAACCTCAAAATGCACTCTCTCGAGGCAACCCTAAGAATGGAGAACATCGATATCTGTGCAGTAACTGAGACCTGGTACAAGGCTCCAGAGAGCACTTCTGCAATACCAGGCTACAACTCTAACCACACTCTTCAGCCACCAAACCAGGACCAAAACCCTAAAGTTGGAGGAGTGTCCATATTCATCAAGGATATTCACACCACCAGGCTAGCTGCCCAATACAATTAGTCTGAAATTCTCTAGGTGCAACTAACACTAGGTAAGACTGCAATCCAAATTGTAGCTTGCTACAGATCCCCTACCATGCCCCAAGATTCTCACTACACCTTTCTAAATATACTGGAAAATATTAAGATACAACCAAACTCCCTAATACTGGGTGATTTCAACTACCCTGCCATTAACTGGGAAAACTACTCGTGTACCAACACCTTTGCCCAACGGTTCTTGGAATTCATGAATTCCAACGCCCTGGATCAACTAATCCTTAGTCCCACCAGGGGCTCCAATATCCTAGACCTGGTCATTACCAACATGGGAAATCGATGCTTCACACCTATGGTCACCCCCTCGTTGGTCAGGTCTGACCATAAGCTAATCACCCTTGATATCCACATCCCAACCCCACTCCACAGTAAGGAAACCTCCGTAAAAAACTTCTCCAAAGCCAACTTCATGCTACTCAAGTCAGAAGTGACAAACTTCATGACACCCATGCAGACGGGAACTGAAAGTTTGACTGCTGAATCCTACACTAAGGCACTGCATGAGCATATCCACTCGTGCATGAATCGTGCCATCCCCAACAGAACCAAGACGCTCTCCTCCAAAAAAAATGAAGCCAATCTGGTGGTCCCTTGCCATAAACAAACTTTCCAGCAAAAGGAAGAAACTGATGCAAAAAAGAGGAAAATCCCAGGATGCAAAAAACTCCCTTACCAGCCTCAGTAAGAAGCTGAGATCCCTCATAAAATCCTCCAAAACTAGTTACGAAAATAAAACTGCCAAAGATTCCAAAGACAACCACAAGGCATTCTACAGCTATGTCAAGAATCTAAATGGCAATGCTCAGATCTGCTGAGCTACAACAGAATGGCATTAAATATACTGATCCCAAGGATATTGCCAATATCCTGGCAGATCGATTCAGTGCAAAATTCACCCGCCTCTCACCCCCTAAAGGGCCCATTTCAATACCGAAAGATTGCCAAATTCCAGTAATAATGGCCACACAGGTAAAAAATACACTCTCCAAAGCTAACAATACAGCATCCATGGGACCAGATGACATCCCAGGCTGTGTACTACATGAACGACAAAATGAAATGGCACCTCACCTAAGTGTCATGTTTAATCATAGCCTCACCTCAGGCTCCAAGCCCACTGAGTGGCGCACAGCTACAGTTACCCACTCCACATGGGGGGATCCACCTTGGATCCTGGGAACTACCGCCCCATCAGTCTCACCAGCCTGATCTGTAAGGCCATGGAATGTACTATCATGGAACTTATAAAGACATTGGCAACCTTCAAACATTGGACCCCACGCAGTTTGGGTTCGTGAAGGGCTGATCTTGTCTCCTGAACCTGACTGACTTCTTCGAATCAGTCTCCAGAGCCGTGGACAAAGGTAAGGTGGTCCACACAGCCTATCTGGACCTTGCCAAGGCCTTCAACACCATCCTCCACTCTGGAATCATAGATAAACTTACTAAACTGGGCATTAATCCCTACGTCCCCGATGGGTTGCCAACTGGCTTACTGACAGAACCCACACTGTAAAAGTAGCCGACTGCAAATACAGCTCCAGACAAGTGACAAGTGGAGTACCTCAGGGTTCAGTCCTGGGACTGCTCTTGTTTGGCATCTACTGCTCTGAAGTACAGGCCAACACTAAGGGACTCTGGCAAACAAAATTCGAAGATGACTGCAAACTGGGAGCCATTATTGAATCCCCAAATTATGTGGATATTCTACAAAAGGGCCTTACACAAACAGATGCTAGGTGCCAGAGCCATGGGCTCAAGTTCAATGCCAAGAAATGTATAGTTATCCCCTTTGGGAAAAAGCATGGACCCGTGAATTACCACATAGGTGGCAAAACACTAAACACCAAAAGTGTGATGAGACTTGGGGACACAGGTGGACAGTGGTCTCACCTTTGATAACCACATCACCACAACAGTCAGGAAATCCTTCTATGTGGCACACCTCATCACTATGGGCTTTTCATCCAGAAAAATGGAGGTAATTGTCCCACTGTGCTCATCCCTTATTAGACCCATTATAGAACACAACGCCCCATTTGGTATGTGCCTCTCAAGACATCTGCAACAACTGGAAAGGCAGCAGAAATACGTCACTAAAAGAATCACAGACCTAAAGCAGATGCCCTATGCTAATTGTCTAAAAAAAACTCCACCTATACTCTGTCGCATATTGTCTACTCAGAGGGGATCTCTGCTTAACATACAAGGCCATGTCAAAACCCAAGCTGTTGGACATGGTACACTTAAAGAAATCCCAATCCCGCAGAGACGCACGCTCCAGGGATCTAAACCTTGTCATCACAATGAGCAAAACATGCTGGAGGGATAGGTTCCTGACCCAGAGACTCCCCAGACTCTGGAATAGACTGCCCATACATGTCAAGCAGAGCGCCTCTTTGGCCCTCTTCAAAAGGAACCTTGATGACTGGATGGGAGATAGGAAATTCACCCCGGGGCACACGTCAGTCACACTGCTAGACAGGGGTTCAAGGAAATAAATACTGTGGGAAGAAATATCCAGGGAATTGTTCTGGCTAGGCTTGTATAGGCCCTAGGGCCGATAGCCTAGTACCAACCTATGAACCTATAAGACCACATTGTCCACAGACCCTGTTCAAGATGTGACATTCTCTGCACACCTATAAAGTTTGTTTGAAAGGAAAATTAAAGTAGCAATGACCACAATGACTTCAGTCCCCCCACCCCATCAAGCTACAGCACCCATCTATGCATAACTCTGAGGAGAGTTGGTTTTGGACTAGATAAGGTTCAAAGCAGAGGCCACTAGCAAGCCTGTGTCAAAATCTGCTTAAATAGCTTGTTGGGGTTGCCAGTCCCCCATAAGTTCTGAGGATCTAGCTGTCCTGTGATGGATTTTATGTTTTATTTCTGAAAGATAATGTCTTAACTTTTTTAATGTTACCAAGAAGGTAGTTATGTATGTTACTGTTATATGTTGCATATATCCACAGATAATAATCAGTGATATTATTCTTTTAGATATATACTTACACAATGAGACCATCCCTAAAAGCCAGGTCTATCATGCAAGCTATACTGTTTTTTCACACATGCACACATACTAAAGTACAGTTGTGTACACTTAACCATAAATGTAGATGTTCGAGTGTATTCACTGTTGCAGTCATCACATTTGGGTTATCTGCTTGCAGTAGCCCTCAGTCAGCCTGATTATCAAAGTCTTGGGTCCTGCATCAGTTGCTGTCTCATCTTCCATGACGTCAGGTAGTCAGGGGTATAAAGCATGCAGCCGACACTATTACATCAGTTTTTCTTGCCCCAGATGTCAGGTGCCCCCCTTAATGTGAAGCAATTAAATATATATATATATATATATATATATATATATATATATATATATATATATATATATATACACAAAGTTATACCGCCAACAAAAAAGCAAAAGCTTTTAAGTACAGTAAAGGAGAATAGAAGTATAGCCAAAAGAAGTCAGTGGGCTGGAGGGAGGGTAACCAGGACTGCAACAGTGAATACACTCGAACATCTACATTTATGATAAGTGTACACAACTGTATTATGTTCTTCATGTTTCACTGTTGCAGTCATCACATTTGGGTAGATTCCCAAAGCTAAGGATGGGAGGAGGAATTTAGATAGCAGTAGGACCAGCTATAAGGCCCTGCAAGACTGCAGTGGCAAAGCCAAATGGCAAATGGTAATGCTTAGTGAAAGTATGTACAGAACTCCAGGTAGCCACTTCTAGGAAGTCTCTGATAGGGACACCTCTGAGAAAGGCTGTAGAGGTAGATGCAGCCCTGGTTGAATGGGGTCTAATCCCATGTGGGATAGGTTTTCCATGGTGCTTACAGCAAAAATGAATGCAATAGGCTATCCATTTAGAAATGGTTTGCTTTGAAATAGCCTTCCCCTCTGCCCCTGCAGCAAATGCCACCAGCAGTTGTTCAGATTTCCTTTGAGGTTTAGTCCTGTCCAAGTAAAAAATAAAGTTGTCTGTGCATATCTAAGGAGTGCAGTATCCGTTCTCCTTTGTTCTGTGGATTAGAAAAGAAGGTTGGCAAATGAATGGACTGATTAAGAGCCACACTGGATACCACCTTGGGCATGAAAGAGGGATTGGTCCTGAGGGACACCCTGTCCACATGAAAGATGATGAAAGGCTTCACTGCCATAAGGGCCTGTAATTCAGACACCCCTCTTGCTGAAGTGATTGCTAAAAGGAAAGCTGTTTTCCAAGAAAGGAATTTTAACTCTGCAATTGCAGCTGGCTCAAAAGGAGGAAGAGTGAGTTTTTCCAATACAAAGTTAAGGTCCCAGGCTAGGGTTGGGGCTATCCTGGGTGGTCTTAAGTTTCTGGCCCCTCTGAGGAACTGCTTGAGCAGTGGGTGAGAAAAGAGGGATGGTTCTGTGTTGTAATGAGCTGAAATGGCTGAGGCATGAATTTTGATGGAGGAAAAGGAAAGGCCCTTGTGAAACATCTCAGTTAAGTATTGAAGAATCTGAGGTAAATTGGGCGCTGCTGTGGGTATCGCTTGAGTTTGGTTCCAGGCACAGAATATTTTCCATTTTTCAGCATAAGATTTTCTAGTACTAGGCCTCCTTACCTCCAAGATGACATCCAACACTTGTTTACTGAGGGATGGTAACGGAGAGACTAGGTAATTAGCCAGGCTGCCAGGTACAGGGTTTGAAGCTGGGGGTGCAGAATCTGGCTCTGTTGCTGTGACAGCAGGGTAGGGGTCTGAGGCAGGTGCCATGGGGCCAGCTGTGATATACTGCGCAAGAGGAGGTACCAGTGTTGGCGTGGCCAGTCTGGTGCAATCAGTATCATCCTTGGTTTGTCCTATTTGATCTTTAGTAGTATTTTGGAGAGGAGAGGCAGAGGAGGAAAGGCATAAACTGATAATTTTTTCCAGCTGAGGGACAGAGCATCCACATTCCAAGCTAGTTTGTGAGGAGTCCTTGTGCAGAATTTGTCCAATTGGTAGTTCTGGGGGGAGGCAAGCAGGTCTATATCTGGGCTCCCCCATTTGTTGATCAACATGTTGAAAGTCTTTGGTTCCAGTTTCCACTCGTGTGGGTCCATGAGATTTCTGCTTAGTTCGTCTACCAGTGTATTTCATTTTCCTGGCAGGAACTGAGCCTATAGATGCACTTGGTAGCTCAAGGCTGTGTTCCACAAAGCCATGGCTAGTCTGCAGGGGGGGGGGGTAAGAATAGGTATGGCTTGTTTATGTACCACATAACAGTGGTATTGTCCATCTTTACCATTAATTGTCTTGGGATGAATGCAGTCCTTGAAGGCTGTCAAGAGCATTCTGTACAGCTAACATTTATTTTTGATTGATATGCAGGTGCATTTGACTTGGGTTCCATTTGCCCTGAATGCACTTCCCTGCCAGGTGAGCCCCCATGCATAGTCTGATGCGCCTGTTGTTAGGGTTTGGGCGGCAGGGGTAGAGGGAATGGTAGTCCCTTGTTTTGGTGGCAGGCCTCTGCCCACCAAAGGAATTCTAACTGTAGGCAAGGTATGATAGGTATCATTGCTTCTAAATCCTGATAATGTTGACACCATAGGCTTTTTAGATACCATTGTAGTTTCCTCATAAGCAGTCTTGAATATGGAATTAGTAGAATGCACGAGGCCATGAACCCCAAGGCTTGCAGTATTTGCCTTGCAGATAGCAGCGTTTTTGTGGCCACTTATTTTGAAGTAAGTTGTCAAATTAATTTGTTTCTCTGGCGTGAGGAGAAGTTGTGTTCAAGCTTGCTCCCAGGAATACAATTTGCTGACAGGGTACCAGATGTGATTTCTTTTCATTTATGGTGTACCCCAGACAAGTTAACACCTTTTGTACAAATATCAGATGATTCATAAGTATGTCCTGGCTTTCTGCCTGAATTAGACAATCGTCAAGGTATGGGTATATTTCAATATTTCCTTGCCAGCAAATTGCAATGACTGGAGCTAGCCACTTTGTGAATACGCTGGGTGCAATAAGCCAAAGGGCAGTGCAGAGAACTGATAGTGCATGCAGCCTGCTTTGAAGCATGGGTATCTTCTGCAAGATTCTCTGATTGGGATGTGCAGGTATGCTTCTTTTAAATCTAGTGTTGTCAAATAGGCGTCTTTGCCTAGCATAGGAAGCAACTAGTGAAGAGTTAGCATCCTGAATTTTGGAATCACCAAAAAGGTGTTTAGGATAGACAGGTCAAGGATAGGACGCCATGAGTTGTCTTTTCGGGGTACCAGGAAAAGTCTTGAGTAGAAACCTTGTCCCTTTTCCTCTTCTGGTACAGTTTGAATAGCCTTTAATCTTACGAGAGAGAGAGTACTTGCTTTTGAGCCTCTGCCCATTGATTTGGGGGTAGAGCTGGCCAACCATTTGGGGATGGTAACGTGTGGAAGTGAAATCTGTATCCTTGGGAAACTATGTTTAAAACCCATTTGTCCTGGGTAATGAGTTCCCAGTTTTTTGCTTGCAGAGCAATCTTTCCCCCTAAAGGAGCAGTCAGTTGAGAAGTGCTTGGAAGTTTTAAAGTTAAGTCATTGAGAGAGCTCACCATAGTGGGGAGTCTTACTACTCCCTGATTTGGAAGTGGGAGCCCCCCACTGCTTAGTCTTGTGAGTACCCTGGGACTGAACCCTGGGTGTTCTGCTGGTTCTGGGTTTGAACTGAGAAGGCCTGGAAGAGGCAGGAAAGGACCAATTTTTTGAAGGCCAATGCCTACTAAATATAGGAGGCTGCACTTGTAAGAAATCTTTAACAGTTTGCATAGATTTAGCTTTTTCCTCCATCTTTTTAAGAACAACTTCTGCTTTTTCGCCAAACAGCCGGTCCTGATTTAAGGGAGCATCCAGCAATTTTTTAACATGATCTGGCAAAGATTGCTCCTTAAGCCTAGTATGCCTCCTAAGTACAGACCCAGTGACAGCAGCCCTGCAAGATTTTATTTATTTTACATTTGTTGACCGGGCTAGTCCAGCTGGATATATGTCCATTTTCAGTGGAGGCCCGGGGAGAAAAGCTCCACAAATTACAACAACATAAAAGGTCAAGACAAAAACATAACAGTATAATTTGGTACATAAGTTTTAACAATTATAGTACAAGCCTAAGATTATATATTTTATATTTCAGTAGGAAAAAGGAAAAAAGATGCCTCTAGTGAATCAAAACCACATTGCAAAGTATGATTTCCAACCTATTCAGCAGAATGCATTAAATCCTGTAAATCCTTATTTTCAGCATAATCAGGAATCAACATAAATTTCTGTTTAAGCAATCCAATAATATGCTGCTTATACTTTAACATATGAAACTGGCAATTTAAGGCCCTGATGGCCAAGGTTGCAGAGGTGTATACCTTCTTACCCCATCTATCCAGGGCCCTGGAATCTCTATCAGAGGGGGTAGGATTTTTGGCAGTAGTAGCCTTAATGCCCTTGGGTCCCTGTGAAATGGTCTCAGTAGGGTTTTTAAAAAGGAACTTGTGAGAATCAGGAACCCTGTAATATCTATCAGGTATTCTGGGAGCAGGAGGTAGAGAGTCAGGGGCCACGCTAGATTCTGAAAAGGCATCGTCAACAATGTCCAGCACAGAAGGGATAGCTAAAGGCCTGTGTTGGGGCAGGAGTAAGAACTCTCTAAGCCTCTTTTTAGAATCAGAGTAATCCTTGCTTTTCCAGTGAAAATGCTCCCTATGAGTATGCAAGAAAAATCCTCTGGGGGAGAAGCAGAGGGAATAGAGTCCTCTGCATCAAAATCCTCATAGGTAGATAAGGTCCTGGTCATCAGAGGAGACAGAAATTTCAGAATCCCAAGTATCATAAGCAAATTCAGTCCTAGGTCTCTTAGAGGGAGAAGGTTGGCTTCCCCTAATTAAAGTAATAAGGTCTTCAGCCATTCTTATAATTTGTTTTTAGGCATAAAGGCCTGACCATGCGGTCTGGGCATCAGTTTCCTAGGCATGGTTCGAGTTTCAGGCCTAGAAGAAGAAGAAGATGGCGTCAGTTTAATATGCAAGTCAGTAGGCCTGAATACACCCTCAGAAGCCGGTGCCTGCACAGCGGCTCTGGACCCATCCAAGGTAGAGACATCTGCAGGTTCTACAGTTGAAGCATCTCGCGGTATACCGGACTCGGAATGGGTCTCAGTAGAGGCCTGCGAATCTGAAGTAGCGGGTATCAGGGGCTGCGAAAGCGCCTCACTGAGTACCGGCAAACTGGCGACTAGCTTAGGAGAAGCGTCGTTGGCAGCTATGGACCGAGGCGGCCTGTCTCTGTCTTTATCTTTGCGTTTCTTCATAACGTCGGTAGTTGGGTGGCTTACCGAAGACATATCTGGATAATTGAACAGAGTACCAAAATATTTAGAAGCAAAAATGTACTAATGAATAGTTTGTGGTTTAAATAAAGCACAAAACCAACAGCAAGGTACATCATGGTCAGGGCCTAGGCAAGGAATACAGTACGAATTAAAATCTTTATGAGGTATTTGCTTTCCACAAGAAATACAATTATTGACTTTTACTGACATCGGTTTACAGCAAGAAAAAGTTTCCCCAATGAGGTACTTAGCTTTAGTTGAAGACTTCGGTTCTGAAACTCGAAAACGAAAATTTCAGGAGTCGGCCGATGGGCACTTGCGAACTGCTTCTGCTTCGGGCACCACACGGCAAGAAAGACTGATGTAATGGTGTCGGCTACATGATTTATACTCCGGCCCTGACTACCTGACGTCACGGAAGATGAGACAGCAACCGACGCAGGACCCAAGACTTTGATAATCAGGCCGACTGAGGGTTACTGCAAGCAGATAACCCAAATGTGATGACTGCAACAGTGAAACACAAAGAACATCATTGCCCCCAACAAGCTATGCACACACACACTGCACAGTTACATACAGGCAAATCTATAGGGTGTTGGAGAATCCAGGGCACATGATAAACTCACACAGAACAAGTAAGCCATGTAAACTCCAGAAAGAATAAGCCACAGGGAAGATCTCAACCAGAGCTATACACTGCGGGATGGCAATGCTACTCACTGCACCCCTGTACCAATAATAAGTTACTTTCACAAACATTCTGCTGTTGCCAATCCAACAAAGGTACCTACTTATCTTCTGAAATGCTGATGTCTTATGATGGAAAATAAGAGAAATTACAGTGAACTTGTTACACTTAAATAGGCTACAATTCCCTCATGCGTAACCAATGCAATACTATTTCACCCGGATTTTAGCTAACATATCATTTAGTCCTATTTCTGTTTGAAACTACTCCTGCCATTTATAGCCTTAATTCCCTGTCCTAACTGGCTTGTGCCATTTGCATCTGGCAATCTTGTCAGTAACACATTTTTAAGTGTTTGAAATTTTAAGTCATACTCATTATGGCAGCTAAAGTCACGACATTAAATTCAGTGCACACAAATCAACATACTGTAAAAGAAGCACTTTAACTACCTGCATGCTAACATTTTGTTTTTGAGATAAATCACACTGTACTGCACAAAACTGTGAATTACTGATTCTGTGAACATGTGAATGATGTCCCTTATACATGCAAATTGTGTTCGCTGCAAGCCTGTGAATCATTGATTCTGCAACTATGGTAACTATGGCCACTGCAAGTCTGCAAATCATCTTGAGTGACTACATGTGATTTCTAGGGTTCTGCACTTGCATCTGAAAACTGAAAATCTGTTTTATCATGTCCAACTGTTCCCAGGCAAACTTGAAAGAATAAATTGTACTTTCTACTTTTATATACACCTCAGCTCTGTTTGGCCCTGTAGTTTTAGTTTGTGACCAGCACACGTCATCATGAAGCCACTGACTCAAACAGTAAGCTTCTCAGCCCCATTTATACAATTACATTACGCTCCAGTTTCTAGCTTTAAGATAAAACCCTATTTATACACAGCTCTTCAGTCTGGTACTTAATTGGCTACACTGATCCATTTCACTGTAAAGAGAAGACAGCAGTCAATTTCATTGTACATTTAGGTGCATTCATAAATAAATCTTCTGATTCTGCTTTGGGTGTCACAATCAAGAAATTGTTCAAGTCAGTGAATAAACAGTCAGTTGTAATCATATAAAATATTTGCAAATAATTTTTCTGCCATTTTCCCTTGACCTACACACCTTTTTTCAGCACCTTTATTGAATTACCACTTGTGACACAGGCAAACTTAATTTATATGAAAGTAATCAAACCATATTAACAGGTTCACATTTACAAACATTATACATCAGATATACTGTTCAATAAAATATAAGCAAATCAGCACTGCATAAGTTGTTCAATTCCTGTGTTCTCTAAAACCACATTCCCCATCCAAAACATTTTTCTGCGTGTATTGTTCCCACAATTTCCATTTTTTTCTATGCAATTTACTTCTACCCTTTTCTAAAGATTCCACTTCCTGTTCTTTTATCTCCGTTACAATATTCGTTGCTTGAAGTATGTTTTAGTCTTTGATTTCCATTTTCCAGTAACTGCTTTTTTGGCAGCCACCCAGGGTTCACAGATTTCCAGCCAGCCAGGTAAGGGAAAAAAAAAAAAAAAAGGCCTTTAATGCGAAACATAGTTCCACATTTCCACATTAAACAAACAGTAGCTCTCTGCACTAAGCAAGGAACTTCTCGTGTTTAATGCATTGCAGTTCCGCATTCAACACAAGTAGCTCCGTATTGAGCGATTTTTGATTGGTCCGTATACCGGCATATGGGCCAATCAAAAATCGCTAAACACGGAGCTACTTCTGTTTAATGCGGAACACAAGAAGCTCCATGTTTAGCGATTTTTGATTGGCCCGTATACCTGGCATACGGGCCAATCAAAAAAAAAACAAAGCGGAGGCTGGCCGGGATTTAAACCGGCAGGGCGGGGCTCGGGATCAGGCTGCTGATCTTGGGACAGTCCTGCCCAAATAGGGACATCTGGCAACTCTGCAGCCACCACATTTAAACTTAACAAGGCCTTACCATCCTATATCTCAGGTAAAAAAATTAATTTCCTTAGTTACACTCATTTGCTTGTCCGGTATTCCTGACGGAGTACTCTGAAAGCAATTTTTAAAAGTATACCAACCCATTTCACTCCAAGAACATATGCTACCAGGTACCTCTTTCTTCTCCTTACACCTCCAACACTTGCCATCTACCTGAGGAAAAATATGGAGTCTGCTTGGGTATAAAAGTACCTATGCAAATAATTCCAGGCAAAAATCCTAAATCTTCGAGATTGTGTTGTGTATTAGGCAGCAATACATATGACCTCCCATTGTTTCTTTGTGAATGACTTATTCAGTCTCTCCTCCCAATCTTTTCTGACATCCTCTGACTGATTCCTATAGTTATCATGCAATATTTTATAAGCCCTACTAATGATACCTTTTTAACAGCTTCTGTTCCCGATTCAACTAAAAACTCAACCAGAGCAGGTTTTTCACTTAGGATTCCTCTATCCCTTTCTCTTTGTCTATACTCTGATATCAATCCCTGATAGGGAAGGCAGTCTCTAGCCTGCAGTCCAAATGTCTTTTTGGCCTCTTCCCATTCTAATACCTTTCCCTCTGTAATTGTTTGTTCCCAGTACCTTGGCTCCATGGTCAGCTTCTCCCAAGTACATTCAGGGCCCATCTTGCCTATTTTCTGTACCGCTAATTGCAGTCACCGCTATCATCAGAATCTCCTTACTCCATGGCCATGTTGGCTTAGTTCTTAGTATACTTTCTTCTACTTTATTAATATAATATTCTGTATGACTGTTATTCTCCTTAAGGATCTGCATCCAAAATCCCACTCTTTCCTTATTTCCTGAATTTCTCCCTTGCCTCATCATCATCCCTTTCCACTGTAAATTTTATCTTTCTGCTCATGTTATGTGTAAGAGCCTTAACTGTGCAGCTCTAAAATATCCCTTCAAATCAGGTAATTATAACCCTCCTTGTTCTTCTATAAGGAACAATGTATCCCACTATGATTTCTGCCCTCTTCTACTCCCAGATAAAATCCTTCAACTCTATTAATTACTACTTACTCCACAACTTCTCCTCTGGTGAATAAAAATATGTCTGACCTGCGTATTAACATTAAGGGGGCTAAAAACATTTTTACTGCTTGTATTTTGCTATCCACAGGAAAGAGCTTCCAGTTTCTCGGTTTTTGTATTATCTTTTGTTTAGTCTTTTTCCACATAACCTTAGCTGCCATAACAGAATCCATGTTCCCATAAATATGGATACTGCTGAACCAATTCATGTGAGAGTACATAGTTTACAACCTTAGTGTTTGTTTTATCGTCATTAATTTTATATCCTCAAAAAAAAAAAAAAAAAAAAAAAAAAAAAGTTTCAAAATGTTCCACAACACTGAAATGTGCTTTTCTGGTTCTATCAGGTACAACATATCATCATCTACAAATAAAGCTAACTCTTCTTGAATACCACACCAATCATATCCTTGAATTTCTGAGTACATTATTTTTATTGCCAATGCTTCAAAATATAACACAAATATGGTTCCTCTGTTCAGAGACGACTTATTACAGAAGAACCCTCACATTTTGAATTTTTGCCTCTGAGCCCTCATATATCCTCCTAATTAACCTTAATATTATATCAGGAAATGCAAATGCTTCCACCACCCTACTCATAAAATCCCATCTTACTATGTTAAATACTTTCTCTGTATCAATATCCACCAACAGCAGTGGTATTTTCTTACATTCTGATTTGACCTACATACTTGAGAAAAATGTTTGGGATGACCAGATTTCCTGCATTGTCTACTGATTGGCAGACGTGGCCATACCTTGAAAATAGTGGCTGCAGTGTTGAATGCTTTCCAGTTTTAACTGCATCATCAGACTCGTACACATCAGTGACATTCATTGCTATCATATGGATGAAACATTTCTCACACTGTATTTTGCTTAGACTATATTGTTCTAATAGTAACAAACATTAACTTCAATTTAGTTTTTGCACAAATCCACATCCTCTGCAAGCACTTGCATCAGAATACCATTTAATCCCAATGCTCTGAACTCATTTGCATTTTTATTCAGTAATAATTCAGACTCTTTTGGTATTTTTGTTATTTTGCCATTTTATACCACAGACAATTCTATTTAGTAGTGGACATTATAGCTCATCAAACTCAGATTTCAGCTCATATATGCACCAACAGACACCTGTGAACATTGGCTTCCAGTGAAAAACAAATGAAATATATGGTAACTTTTTTTAGGCTCACAATAATCCTGAAACTTTTCTTAATGGAAACCAAATCATTCTGCTATCCTTCGATAACATGACTATAATTAACTACCTTGAATGCATCTTTTTCAGCCAGATGAGAAAAATTGCAACTTGCATCTCTTTACTTTTTCAGTTAAGTCTGAAACAATGCTATAAACACTGAACTTCTGTTTCCACTGCTTCCATCTTCCTGAAAATTACCATGTAGACCCAAAACTGTTGGTGGAGTAAGTTGCAAGGTAGGTACCATGACAAATGATTTTGCTGTACTTGAAAGGAAGCGGTGGAAACTACAAAAGATAAAAGTTTTCAGCTATGCTTGAATGTATTTATGATTTTTTTTTCATCTGTACTTATTTTAGCTTTGTATCTTGGCAGTGCAAAATTTGTTTTCATTATGAGAATTTTAAAAAGCTGTTTTTGTCCTCCTGATCGAATTTCAAACTTTGCAGTTTTCTCAAAATATCTTGTTTTCTTTTTGTCTACATGTAAGTTGCTTACATTTCACCATTTTAAGCACTCATGAAGTTGTGGGGTATTCTCACTTGTATTACAATTTCTCATGTGGTCTTATAGAAAATAAGCAAGTTTCACTGCCATTTCATTATTAAATCTCAATCTTCTCAATTCTAAGCATGGAGCAGACAATGAGGCCTTCCAGTCATCAAACTTGCAAACTGGTCAAAGTATCACGAAGAGTTAAACTTCACTATCTTCTGACTTGACACCATGCCATGGCCTTAGATAGTGGGTTCAGGTTCAAACTGTATTGTTGTATGCCTGGTGTTATAATATAGACATCAGCAGTCTATGATGAAAAGTACAGTTATGTAAGATTCTTACTTCTCACTGCTGCAGTACTCTTTATGAATGGGATGGATAGCTGGATGCCCATCCCAGCATAACAAAACCTTAGCTCCTATGTCTAAAGCATGAGGTACATAAGTGATGTATGAGTACCTAATCCTCAGAAATGAATTGCCCTAGAAGAACCACAGCAACCCAACAGGAGAAGCAATACCACATGCATCCAGGGAGGGAAGAAAGGAAGAAGGACCCCTTGGCCAGAGGAAAAGTCATAAAGAAAACAAAGAGAAGGAGCGAGGGACTGAATATTACAACAGCGAAAAGTAAGACATCTACTGTTATGTTATGATTTTACACAACTGTACTATATCATTCTCTACCACTGTTGCAGTATTCTTCATGACTTGGAGAGTACAAAAACCTAATGAAGAGTATGGGAGGAGGAAGCCACAAAGGAGACTTCCTACAACTTGTGTAAGATGGCTCTGGCAAAACTAGCCCTTGCCTGAAATTACATCCAACTTATAATGTTTAGTAAAGGTATGTACACAAGACAAAGTAGCAGCTTCCAGAGTGGATCTAGTATTGAGACCCTTGAAAGAAACTAGGACCAGAGGAAGCCACAGTCCTGGTAGAATGAGCACAAACAGAAGAAAACTTCTTACCTTGAAAAGAACAGCAAAAGGAAATGGCCTTAGAAATCCAGGAATAGATAGTTTGCTTAGAAACAGCCAAACCCAATTTCCTTGAGTTGTAAGAAAGGGAGAGAAAGAAAGAAAAGGTTGGTCAGATTTCCTTATACCTTTAGTCTTGTCAAGGTAATATCTGAGCTGTCTGTGTAGATCCAAAGTATGAAGAATTCTTTCACTATAATTCTGTGAAGAAGGGAAAAAGATGAACACATTGATTCAGAGACAAATCATTGAAAACTTGGACATAGAAGGATTGGTACAAAGCAGAACTTTATATTTGTGAAAATACAAAAACGGGGAATTGCCATGAGAACTTTAAGTTAAGAAAGTCTCTTGGCAGAAGTAAGGGCTACAAGCAACACAGTTTCCAACTGCAATGGAAAAGACTGCAGGCTCAATATGAGGCTGAGCCAATTTTTCAAGAACAAAATTAAAGTTCTAAGAAGGAGGTTTTCTTGGAGGCCTAATATGATGGACACTTTTCAAAACCTAACTTCAAATTATTTATTTAACATTGTTGACTGGTAAAGTCCAACTAGGACAGAACCTTTCTCAGCGGAGGCCCGGGGAGAAATGTTCCAGATGCATGTCTTTGGACAATGTAGAATTAAGCAGGGTATTCAAAGTCAGACAAGCAGAAAAGGCTGACAAATGAGCTTTAACAGATGAGTATGCCAAGCCAGAACTAAACAGTTCATACAAACAGAAAATAACTATAGGAACACTCACCAAAAGAGGGTCACAGGTTTTACGTGTGGCACCAAACAGAAAATCTCTTCCATTTAGCTACATAGGATTTTCTAGTAATGTTTTTTCTGGCCTCCTACAAAACCCAAAGCAAGTACTTAAGAGAACTGGTGTCTAAAATAAATCAAAACCCTATCACTCAAATAGTCAATTGCAGGGTGAGTAAATTAGGGTGAATGAGCCTTGACCTCTATGAGAAGATCCATCTAGCGAGGCAACTTGTGATGATTGCCTATGGAGAGATGAATTAGAAGGGTGACAGTGCTGTCAGGGTCAAAGAGGAGTCAACATCAAGATTTTGGTCTTGTCCCACATGATTTTGACTAGGATGTTTGTCAGGGGAAGAGGGGGCAAGCATAAAGGAACATCATCTTCCAAGAAAAAAGACCTGGCATTCACTTTCCAAGCTAGAAGACTTGCATCTCTGGCACAGAACTAGGAGAGTTGCCTGTTCAGAAAGGAGGCAAAAAGATCTACTTCAGGGGTACTCCACTGATGTACAATGTGCAGAAAAACCTCCCATTGGAACATCCATATGCGAGTATCTACCTTGGTCCTGCTTACACGGTCTGCCACTAGACTGTGCTTTGAGGGAATGTAAACTGTTTGCAGAGTTAGGTAATGGCTGACTGCAAAATCCAAAGACTGAGGAGCTAGCCTGCAAAGAAGATAAGATTTTGTGCCCTCTTGCTTGTTTACTGGTGTTTGTGAAAATTCTCAAAGGACCTGGAACTGAAAGAGTGTGAAAGGTATGAAGAACTAGAATTAGAGCTCTTATCTCATTTATGTTGATATGGTCTACTTGCTGCTGGGGAGAACAAACTCCTTGTACCCTGATGATGTTGGAAGAAGTTCCCTAACCCTGATCTGAAGCATCTGTGAACACTGAGTGGGAAAACAGAAGTGAAAAGGCAGTCCAAGAGTCAGAGAAATCTGCCAAATCCAGCAGTGGAACCCGAGTTTGAGACAAGGCAAGAGAGGGATGAGAAGATACAAAGGATGGCAGTGATGAAGCCAAACAATTTTGACATATCACTGAAACTTCTTCACTAGGACCCTAACAAAAGAAACCACAGGAATGGTGGATGCCATGAACTCCAGAGCTTGAAGAAACTCTCTTGAAGGCAGCTTTTGCAGGGGAAGAAGAGACTGAAAGTAGGCAGTCAAGGAAAGAACCTTGGGAGGAGGAAGCAAAGCCACCACTGGTAATGTCTGAATCTTGCTACCTAGAAAAATGTGGTCTTGGGAAAGGGAAGAAAAGACTTTTGAGGTTTAGAGTGAAACTTACACTACAGAGAAGAAGCATGACGTACTTGAACTCCTGATGCAGAAGGTGCTGAAAGGGGGCTTGAAATCAGTGCATAGTGCAAATAAGAGGAAATCTGAATTCCTTATAGTCTGCAGAATGCTACTACTGGAGCCAGACACCTGTTAAACACCCACAGATCTGTAGAGAGATCAAAAGGCAAAGCAGAGTACTGAAAATGAGGAACAAACAGAGAAATGTACACATTTCCTGTAAAGAGGGTGAAGAGCAATGTGAAGGTAGACATCCAGAGACACTAGGAAAGCCTGAGGAAGTAACAGGAAAATATAGACTGGAGAGACAACATCTTGAAAAAGAGACAAAAATGTGTTGAGAAAAGAAAAGATAAAGAATGTGCTTCCAAGAACCCTCCTCCTTGGGAAACAGGAACATTCTGGAATAAAACCCCTTGCCTATCTGAGAGAGGAGAACTGTCTGAATCGTTTGTTGAATCAAAAAGTGGTGAAGAACCAAAAGTTAGTGAGGAAGTTGGCAAGGGGGAGGTGGGAATACCTGAAAAGGGAGGATGGGACTTCCAAATCATGAAATACCCACTTTGAATTATGGAAAGCATCTATGAATCTGTGGTTATGCTTTGCCACACTGGAAGAGACAAAGGCAATTTTGGGGAAAAATGAATCTGGACTAGGAGCAGAAGAGGCTGAATGTCAAATGGAAACAGATTTGTCAGGGAAAAGAAGGCTTTTGACCCTTAGAACCAAGAGAAGGCTTGTATCCACAGTACCTTTCTGAAACCCTCTTGGAAGACCTCTTAGTCCTGAGAGTCTGTCTTGGTTGCCTCCTCACAAAGTTAGACTTAGAGGGGTTATTTCTCTTAAATATGGGAATAGGAGAAAGGAAGCTCTGCTTAAGATTTTGCATGACCTTCCCCTTATACTGAAAGGCCCTGAAAAACGCGCTGCTGCAGAGCCAAAAGATTTTGGTTGTCCAAAGCAGAGACTAGCAACTTAGCCTTAATGTCTTCAGAAAAGGACTGGAGCCACAACTAGGAACTCATAAGCAACCCTGAAGCACTCACCCAAAGACAGTCATAAGCAGCAGCATCCTAACTACATTTTATTGAGTGATGAGCTACCCAAGTAGGACTCAAGAGAGAAATAACAGAGTACCTAGTTTCTGAATCAGGAAAATTGGAAGGAACACCCCCAAGTTGAGAATGAACAGCGAGGACATATCTAGTCATATGGGTCTGGTAGTTTATGGCTCTGAAAGCTAATGTGGCAGAGGTATACACTTTTATACCATACCTGTCCATAACAAGACTGCCTTTGTCAGACGGCAGGATCTTGGAAGAGGACAGGATTTAGAAGGCTTGGCAGTGGCCAGAGAAATCAGTGCTAGGTCAGAAGCAGGGACTTTTATGTAAAAACTTCTTGACTTCAGAAACTTTACAGACCCTGTCATACTTCTTTGGAGAAGGGGTCTGAGAGTCAGGAGCCTGAAAAGTAGAAGAAAAGGCATCTAAATGAGCATCCAAGACAGGAGGAAATGTAGAAGGCCAAGGAGAATCAATCTGCAAAATGTCACAGTACCTTTTCTGAATATCAGGAATCTAGGAACAGTCCCATTTAATATGTTCCATAATGCAGACAACAGTGTCCCCCAAAGACAATTCTTCAACAGGGGAATCAGGGGAAAAAGAATATTCTTCCTCAGATCCCAGAGCTAAAGAAGAATGAATTTGAGAGGAGTAGGTAAAGGACTCCTCTCTAGAATCCAAGTACACATTAGTATTTAGGACTCTTAGAAGGACAGAGGAAAGAACAGACAACCCCCTGAGGAGGCCTCAAAATCATAATGGCCTTCCAAAACCCTGTGTGAAATCCTGTCACTCTTTATGTGGATCATTAGCTGCAGGAGCCACATGTCTGGCTTTTTGTTTCTTCTTGAACATCAGCCCTAACAAACTTAATGGATTCAGACCCTTGCCTGACGTCAATAAGAGAAGTAGGGATTTCCTCTCTAATCAGAATCTGGGGAATCGCCCCTAGGCCCCTCTTAAATGACTAGCCTTGTTTCCTCCTCCTGATCTAAAGCAGATATAGGTACAGCCTCAGCTGACATGCAGATGGAGAGCTCCATGCCCACCTCCAACTGGATCACAACAGACAGGACTGACAGAGGAACTGGACAGTCCTCAGTTTCTTCATCCAACCCGACAGAGATGTCCAGAAGAGGCTGGACAACAAAAGAATCAGTATTTTTCTTATTAAGCATAGATGAATATCAGGTTAGGTGGATTTGGAAGCCATAGAACCCTGGGCCAGCAGCTCCAGTCGCTGTTTTTCAAACAGATACAGAGGAAAGATGGATGCATAAAGTCTTCAGTATGAAAACGTGACAAATCTCACACTGAGTATGGTCATGATAAGCACCAAGACAAAGAAGATATTTCTCATGTCCATCATGGGGAATCTGCCTCCCACACTCACATTTTCATTCCTGGATGACATGTAAAAGGTAATACAACCCAAAGGTAAAACACCCCAGTGGAGCACGTACCTTTTGAAGGCTCTGTAGCAATACGATGTGACTGAAAACCGAATCCAAAAAGTAGCATTCAGACTGGCAACAAAGAAGTTCTGAGGATTAGGCACTTGTACGTCACTTATGTATTCTACACTAAGGGCTTTGGCATGCTGGATGGACTTTTGGCCACCCTTGGCAAGATATCCCATTCATAAAGAATACTGTTAAAAAACTTGATACTGGACTTGTCAGCGTGTTGCTTAAGAAACCATTTGGATTTGTTTTTATGAGAATTTTTATTTGGTGCTTTTGCGATTTATTGAATTTATTGAACTATTCCAACTATCCCAACTTCAGACAGTCTGTTTTTATTTGCAGCCTTTTGTGTTTTGTTGGCTGAGCTGAAATATGGGCAGTGTACTGAGGGTGAATGTAGTGCAGGCAGACCCAGCAAAGGACATGGTGCACTGGGATAGCTGTCATAATGAATTAGCCAAGGATGTAGTTGTTTGGTAGTTGTTTTTTTGTTTAATTTGCACTTGAGAGCTGCTTTTGCTGTGCTTTTATATTAAGAAATTCCAGGATTGGACATCTTGTGGCAGAAGGTGTTTCTCTTCTCTCTCCGACTTCGGAAGCACTGCAGGAAGCTCAAAGTGTGGCTATTTACTGGCTAGAGGGCATAGGAATCAGTTTTCTACCTTTTTTTCTATGTACAGTGTTTTCCAACAGGCCATGGTGGTTAGCAGTGCTCTGTATAGTAGTAAACACTTAAGCAGTAAAATTAACCTATAAAGCTAGGATTTGTTCCAAAACCTGTTAAACAGCAGGCATTGTGCAGAAATATACTTATAGCACTACCATATCCTAGAAATTCCTTAATCATAAACAGCCAACCCTATTACAGGACCAGACAACATGGATATGCAATTTCCAAATCTATCTGTGGCCAACTTGGTAGATCTGGGCATCATAAGACAATGTAGGAATTGTCTCATGTGCCCAGACAAACAGTTAATCATTAAAGAAAATAACACAGTATGTGAAAAATGAAAATACATAATGTTCTTGGAGGTAAACATCTCTCATACAAATGAGGATGTCAGGAAAAGCCACACTAAATCCCTTGCTCATATTTACCACACCCACACACAAATTGTCTTATGGTATACTCCTAAAAGAAACTTTCCTAAATCTCTAAGACCTCCACTGACACTTAATGGCAACACTGCTCCTCAACAATCACTAAAGCACACAGCAAAAGCAACACCAAACATCTCATATAAACCTACACCAAACATCTCATATAAACCTACAACTAAAGGTTCCCCAAGTGGAAATCCCATAAGGCAAGCATATACTTTACGTAACAATCTTGTCACTGTGGACTCCACTGTGCAGCACACAGATGCCCCACTCACCAGGTTGGACAAGAAGATGACAACTGTTAGTTGCCTATCTGGAGCCAGGATCTGCAATATCAGATGCATATTCAAGTTACTGCACCTCAGGTACCAATATGATTCTATCATAGTCCACGTGAGCGTAAGTGACCTGAGACATACCTCACTGGACTATATCAAAAGTGTCATAATGGATGTCTCAGAATATATGTCACAGACAGGTACATGCTTTGCAATGAACAGCATTCTACTTTCTCCAAGGATGATGCAACAGTATGAACATAAAATGACTGACTTTAATAACTGACTTAGTTTCTGGTGTCACTCTGGGGGATCCAATATTTGTCAGAATTGGAGAACATGGTCAAAAGACCACATTGCTGTGCTAAGGATGGGTTGCACTTGTCCTCCCTAGGCTTCTGGATATTGGCTAAAACATTATCCGCCTACTTAGAACTTTTGTAGGCTATGCCAAAAATGACAAAACAACCAACATTGTGAAAGTTTAAAAGCGATCTTAAGGTGTTACTGCTTAATGCTCAAAGGCTAAACAAAAAAACTCCACACCCTTCAAGCCCTCCACACTCTGGAGAATGTAGACATCTGTGTCGTGACTAAGATTTGGTTTAAAGCCATAGAAAGTACTTTAGAAGTGCAAGGCTACAGTGCCTTCTGCACATTTAAACCAACAGGAACACAGACTGGAGTCAAAGGTGGAGGTGTTTGCATCTATATCAGCAGCAAACATATCTCCAGGTGCAACTTACCATAGGTAAGGTCACTCACCATATCACAGCTAGCTACATGTCAACATCTATGCTCCTAGAGTCTCACAACTCTTACCTAAACCTACTAGAGGCACTCACCATTCAACCAAACACCCCATTCATGGTTGATTTTAACTATCCATCTATAGACTGGGGAATGTACAGTGCCTCAAACTCACAGGCACAATGCTTCTCGGACTTTATTAACAGAAGTGCAGAGGAACAGATAGTGCATGCACCAATCAGAGGATCAAACATATTAGATCTGGTACAGACCAACAGAGGAAAGCATTGAATCCTGTGTCAAATCCTCACAGTGAGGTTGGATCACATAGCTCTCTTATTTGAAGTAAAAATCAACTCAGAAAATCCAGCTAAATCAGTAACAGTTAGGAACTAGTCAAAGGCAAACTACATCCTATTAAGTGTCAGTTCCCCCAACCCTAAGTCCAGTTTTTCACAGAAGCATTATACAAACATGCAAATGGCTGCGTAGAGGCTGCTATACCTACCAGAAATAAAACTCAAACAAACTCCACTGGTAAAACCCTCACCAAACAGAGTATACAATAAAAGAAAAATCATTGCCAAAATCAGGAAAAGCAACTCCCTTGAAGACAAATGCCCTCGTATGCAACTAAACAAGAAATTAAGAGATCTAATTAACTCCAACAAGGCCAACTATGAGGTCAGGATAGCCTCGTAGGCTAAGGATAATTGGAAAACCTTCTTCAGCTACATCTGAAACCTTAGAGGTAGCACACAACAGTGTGCTGAACTGGTGGTGAATGGTACCACGTACTCCAGTCAGAGTGAAATAGCAAATCTACAGGCTTATAACTTCACCTCAAAATTTACCCACTACTCCCCCCATCTCGACCAAGTGAAATCCCCTTCAAAACGCTCTCTAAAGCTAACAGCAGGAACCAAGTGCTGGTGCACTTGCTAAAGCCAAGAACACTGCCTTCATGGGTCTTGACAACATTCTTGTTTGCCTCCTTCACTGTCTAAAACATGACCCATCAGGACTACCTGAGGCACTCTTCAGCGACAGCCTTAAAACAGGCTACATTCCAAGTGAAAGGAGAACTGCAAAAGTTATTCCCCTCAATGAGGGTGCACCATCAACTGACCCAGGGAACTACACACCCATCAGTCTAACAAGCTTAATATGGAAAGCCATTCAATGAATTATTGTGGAAATGATAATGACAGTGGCAACCTAGAGACAACTGGGTCCATCCCAGTTTGGCTTTATCAAGGGAAGGTCATGCCTACTTAACCTGGTAGACTTCTTTGAGAGAGTCACCAAGTCAATGGATGAAGTTAAAACAGTGCATAAAACATATCTTGACCTGACTAAGGAGTTTTATACAATACCCCATTAAGGCACTGTTTACAAGCTCTCTGAGCTAGGCAAAAACTATTACATAACTTGATGAACTCTGGCTGGCTCACAGACAGGACCCAAGAAGTCAGGATCGGTGAGACCACCTCCACTAAGAGACCAGTCAACAATGGAGTACTCCAGAACTCTGTGTTGGGCCCTCTCCTATTTGGCAACTACTTCTTGGAAGCCAGGGCTAACATTAAAGGCCTCTGGTTCACCAAATTTGCAGATGACTGTAAACAAACATCTTACAAGTGGGCTTAAAACAGACAAATGACTGGTGCCAAAGCTATGGTCTAAAACTCAATGACAAGAAATGCATTATAATGCCCTTTGGGAAACTATCAATGCAATTTAATTACTCCATTGATAAAATGTCCCAAAGAGTCAACTCACTAGTAAGGGATCTTGGAACATATGTAGACAGCAATCTGATCTTTGATCAACATGTAGCTAAGTTAATAAGAAAATCATTGTATGTCACTTCTTATAGGTAAGGGTATGGCATCCAGGTCCAAGGAAGTTATGCTACCACTCTACTTGGCCCTTATCAGAGCTACATTGTCCCCTTTGGCATGTATCTAACCAGACAATTGCAACAGTGGAACACCCCCCAACGATTTCTCACCAGAAGAATTCAGGGCATGAATACCTTGTCCAATGCCAATCATCTAAAGACTCTGTCTTTGTATTAAGCCTTCTTCAGGCTGCTGAGAAGGGATTTTTGCCTGACTTACAGGGCTTCCTCAGACCCAGCCCTGATGGGATCTGAACTTTGATTGTGACCGAAACAGAATGGGAGAGATATGTGTCCCAAAGGGTCCATGTACTATGGAATAGGCTCCCCATCCATGTAAGACAGAGTTCATCTCTGTGCCTATTCAAGAAAAACCTTGACAATTGAATGGGAAACTGTAAATTTACCCCCTGTGTGGTCCCCATGTCAATTATGGACACAGCCCATCAATAAGAAAAGTATGTACCAACCTAAGGCAATGCGATCTAAATAAACTCGAGACCTGCTACAACAAAATCGCCAAATTCGCCACCAGGGCATCCTACCAAAGTCACCACTGTCTCTCACTTACTGAACTACGATGGCTAGAACTCCTTCACCTACTTCAATGGTATCAACTCGCACTCGCCCACAAACTAGTAAACCATCCTCTAAAGGTCCCATCCCTTCAGAATCTACTCCAACCCTATCTCGCCACCAGACCACTATGATCCAGCAACAAAAATCAGTTACAGGTTACTAGAGCCAATAACACTGCTGGAGAAGCACTATTCTCTAGTGTTATAGCCAAATTATGGACCCCTCCCCCACAAAAACTTCTGTACCATCATGCACCCACTTCAAAGCGCACCTAAAAACATGCTGGCTATGCCCTTGTAACTCTCCCCTCTAACTTCTCCCACTCCATCTACCCTCTACCTCTCTTCCACCCCACAAACTACCTTTGATTACAGCAAGCTCTGATACTTCCATGCCTATCTAATTATTATACGGCAGTAACTTCTTATTGTAACAATTGTTAATATCTGCTATAACTTCGTGGATGGAACAGATGCGAGTTATCTACTGAATGTACTATGTTCTTCATCTGTAACTGTTTGTAATATTTTAATTGCTAGGATTCTTCATCTGTAACTATGTATGTAATATTTTAATTGTGGAGCTTTTCTCTCCGGGCCTCCACTAAAAATGGACCTACGTCCAGTCGGACTTTCCCGGAGAGCAAATATAAATAAATAAATAATAATAAATAAATTAGCCTAACACCCCCTTACAAATCATTATCTACCTGCCTAACAACCCCCCTCATATGATACTTGGGACCCAAATGGTTTGAGGTGTGCAGCTAGTCTTGTAAGGGCTCTAGTGGTCATTACCTTAATAATAGCTTATAAGCCTACAAAAAGAAGACAGCGTCAAAAAAATTCTAGCTGAGCTATCTGTTACTGAAACGAGATACATAGATTTTAAACTATAGCACTTTATGCTTCTAATTTCCGACTGAAAGACTTCTGTTTTAAAGTATGAACTGATGCTAAAAGAATACACACTTTAACCCTAGACCAGTTTATATTATAAGGCTTATTTAATGTACAATTAAAGTTGCTTCTGCCTTTATGTTCATGGTGTCAGTATGGTTTTATTTGATTTACTGTCTTTACATATCTGTTTTGCTTAGCTATTTTAATTAGTTTTACTTGAGCTGTATACTGTTTAGGTTTGAAGCTCTTTAGAAATATTTGATTTGGTATGATAATTGTACAATGTGAGTAATACATCAGACAATCCAAGTGAATTCTACTATTTATATTTATTAAAGAAATGTATGCAACATTTATGCTGGTAGTCATCTTAAACCTTATCTTGGGCATAAGGATTACTGTACAAAAGCACTACTAAAGTTATTAGACAGCTGTAAATACCAAAGTGAAAATTGCTCATGATTTAAATTAGTGCTGGTTGTTATGACAGTTGTGGGATAATTCTAATCAGAGTCCTGAGATTTAAGCTAGGATTCAGGCAGAGTTTCCTGTGCTCATGGAAATTGCTGAAGTCAAGATTAACAGTTTCTGCAGTCATGGGAAATTAGATTTAGATGCATGTTAGCCGCAAAGAGGAAAGCCCTCATTATCAGCTAAACTTCAGGTCTCTGAATCGTGTTGTATTACAGCTAGTGCTGTATGGTTATGACCTTTAGAGGTCCATGCATTGGATTGCCATAGACGGCGCCGGATCCTGCACTAGGTGCCCTAGGCAGCTGCCCAGGGCCCTTGTGGGCTGGGGAAGCCCAGGTTGGCTTGGGGTCGACAAAAAATAAAATCCTTTTCCATAAATAAGTCCAAAGATGTCCATAAACACAGCAAGGCATTATGACCGAAAGGGCGGCCACAGTGGTGCTGCGGTTAGCGTTGCCGCCTCACAGCAAGAGGTTCTCTGGTTCAATCCTCGACTGGTGTGCCTTCTGTGCGGAGTCCCCATGTCCTCCGTGCGGTCACGTGGGTTTCCTCTGGGTGCTCCGGTTTCCTTTCACATCCCAAAGACATGCTGTAGGTGGACTGGACACTCTAAATTGGCCCTAGGCATGAGTGCGTAAGCGTGTGTGCCTTCTGTGGAAAATTGGGTGTCGGGCTGGCAACTCAATACCGTAAAACTCCACTGCAGATCATGAGCAGACAGGTGATCCACTGTGGCGACCCCTAACCAGGAAAAGCCAGAAGAAGGAGACTTTCTACAAAAACAACAAGCAAAACATCAGCATCAGATCTGAAGAAATGGCACAGCAGCCAGGAACGGTCAGAAGATGAAATGGAACAGAAACAGCAGAATAGCCAGGGATTGCCCATGATGGAACAAAGCAGCACGGAACAGAAAGAACAGACCAGCCAAGGATTGTCTATGATGGAACATGAAACAGAAAGGGCAGAGAGACACGGATTGTCTGCAGGACTGAAACAGTGAGTGCAGACCGATTTAAGTAAACAGGATTTATGTGTGTATATCTGTGCTTTTGTGTGCAATGCCCTTTTTAGGAATGGCAGGTTGGTTAATTAACTTGCTCAGGATCAAACCCTCTACCTTGATTACAGGAGACATAAGCCTGAATCCTTTACACCAACTACCAGACTACTCAAGGAGCTACAAGTTTCAGTGCATTTTCAAGGAATTGTGAGTTTCAAGGGAACAGAGGTTTACTGTTGCTCCATGCTAATTCTGTTTTCAATGTGCAACTGTTTTGTTTAGTAAATGGCCATGAGTGTTTGTGCTATAAAATTTAAATGAAATGTTACCAGCTCAAGAAGCAGCACACTTGCCTTTGGTGCAGAAGGTCATGGGTTCTACTCCTACATCATATAGATGGATTGCTGATACTGCGGTATACTTTAAGGGAGGATGGGGAATGCTGCACTGCGAAGTGTGTCCTCCTTTGGATGAGATGCCTAGTAACTATGAACCTGGTGTCTGTTTGCCAGTGATTCCATATTGCAAATATTATCAGCTTACCATTTTTTAATGTAACATATGCAATTTATTCTTTGAAGGGCACCCGGCTAAGAATTTGTAAATGAAACACTGAAATGTAAAGTTGTTTGCCAGCAGCAACCTTTTCATTAGCTACAGATCTTTTTAATGTGGAATTATTCAAACTGAGTTTTATTTCTGCAGAGATTGTGCATATTGAGTGATATTGTTGGACTGTAACGACAGAAATTCGAGTGGCCTTTTATGGTTGAAGTGGTCTGAAATCAGTAGTCTTGTCATTACTGGTTCATAAGTTTTGTTTCACTGCTTACTGGAAAACTGTTTAAACCTAAAATTTTAAAACACACTCTAACAAGTGGTGCTGTGTTATACAAGGAATATAATTTAATACAAACAGGAAGGCAAATAAAAAAAACACATGCATGTATGCATGGCCCGAAAAATGTGTGCAAGGGGCAAAGGTAAACAATCTACCACTGACCAGATGCAATGCCCTTTCAATGAATGTGAGTTTAAAAGGCAGATAAGTTTATTGTTTATGCTAAGTTTGTTTTCATGTAAGACTGTACTGTTTTGTTTAGCAAATAGCTAAGTGTTGTGCTACAAAATTTGAAATTAAAATTCTAAATTAAATCCAAATATCTGTAGTCATTGTAGAAATAAAGAAGAAAACAGTATGCACATTGAGAGGTTTGAACACTGCTTAAGGCAACTGTGGAGAAATAGCCAAGTAATGGGATACTGGAATGGCTGCTGGTGGTTGGGAGTGGGGGGGCTGGTAGGATCTGGGGGTTGCTACTGGGATGAGCCCCGATCCATTACTCTGCCTAGGGCCCCATTTGACTACAATCTGGCTCTGGCCACAGGCATACTCTGATTCACTTTCCCATGCACTTGTAACATTCAAACACAAGCATCGCTATACCTCTTTACTCATACCTTAGATTACAGAACACCCTTGATATAGCCTCTTATTTTTTCCTGTGCCTTGTAAATCACAGATTATAATGGTCCGTAATGCCAGACATTAAACACTCAATACATTTTATTGTTCAGAAACTACAACATCATGCTAGAATTGTTGGTCTATTAATGTTTTACGTGACTCAAAGTCTTCTTCTTTCGGCTTTTCCCAGTTAGGAGTTGCCACAGTGGATCACCTGTCTGCTCATGATTGTCAGTGGAGTTTTATGGTGTTGAGTTGCCAGCCCGGCGCCCAACCTTCCACAGAAGGGCACAGGCACACACACACACACACACACACACACACACACACACACACACACACACACACACACACACACACATGCCTAGGGCCAATTTAGAGTGTCTAATCTACTTACAGCATGTCTTTGGGATGTGGGAGGAAACCAGAGCTCCCAGAGGAAACCCACGCGACCACAAGGAGGACATGCAGACTCTGCACAGAAGGGACCCCAGCCAAAGATCGAACCGGAGAAGCTCTTTCTGTGAGGCAGTAACACTAACCGCTGCACCACCGCAGCTGCCCTCACATTTATGTGACTCAGAGTAATATTTAAAATTCCTACCAGCACTGTCTGCAAGTCTTGAGCACAGCTGCTTAGAGGTATGGCACCCCCTCCCCATCCCTCTCAACTGTCCCTGATTTTACACAGCATCCCTGATTTTGCCTCTTATACTTGCCTGTCCATCAGAACTCATGGACCATTAGTCAGTCAGTCAATACTGCAAAACACCAGAACTTTACACTTCTTATTCAGAAAATACATTCTAATGCAATGACCGCTCTTCTATTGAGCCCTCATGTAGTTTATAGGATTAAATATGTGAAATTAGTGAACTGATTCCTGTGCCAAGGGTTCAGATAGTTTTTAAATAATTGCTAATCCTATTAAATTAACTTTACAGGTGAAGTAGAGTAACCTTTAAAGGGTGTCCCTCATTTGTAATGTCTCCCCCTGCACCTTTTACTTCCTGCAAAACCTATTGTTCTATTAACTTTTTAAGTGATAACAGGAAAGTTAAAGACTGCTCCATCATGTCAGGTTCCACCCCAATATTGCAGGATGTACTTATTAGTCTATGGGAGTTTAAAGGTACTATTGTCCCCTCACACAAATATACACACATACATACATACACACACACTTGAGAACACTTGGATCTCTGCGCACACAGAAACACACGGTGTGACACACATACACACCCTTACGCACTGACTCCACTAACCCAATGGAGATTTACCTGATCTTATTTTATGTTGGGCTCTTTTGGGCTCATTTATTCAGAGCTTCCTTGTGCCTGGCATGGACATCTGTGACTGCAAAACTTGTATTTTTGCTTCTAAAACCATCTGGACCTACAAAGCTGATATAAGTATATTTTTTGCACTAGCTCTGTTTCAGTGATATTTAACAGTTGTGTGTTGCATTTATTTATTTGGTTGAATTTATAACTGTTTTTCAGCCTGCACTTATTAAAAAAACTCAGTCAGTTTGTTACTGTACTGCTGTTCAGTTGTCTAACAGTATTCTGCAAAAGCTGTTCTGAGTCTGTCAAAATATTTCTAAGTTTTGCAAAGTTTTTTGTGTTGTGACATTTCTCAGGGTTAATGCTTTAAAGCAGAAGTAAAAATTCCTGCATTATCACTAACCCTGAGAAATGTCACAACACACAAAAACTTTGCAAAACTTAGAAATATTTTGGCAGACTGCTGTTCAGTTGTCTAACAGTACTCTTCAAAAGCTGTTCTGAGTCTGCCAAAATATTTCTAAGTTTTGCAAAGTTTTTATGTGTTGTGAACATTTCTCCTTATTTTGCAGGAATTCTCACTTTTGTTATAAAGCACTTGTGACAACACTTGAACTGAAAGCCAGTTAGTTTCACATTGGAAGGGTTCTTTTGCACTTTGGTGGGAGGATAGAGCTAAATTTAACCAATGAAATGTGGGCACTTTTGGTCGATAGCTTATTGTGTTTTTATCTGATTGGCCTGAGGGTTTAACTTGAGAATAGTCTTTCATCCTGCTGGCTTTCTCACTGGTAGTTATGTTAAAACTGTTTACATTTGCCTGTGGATAAGACTTATGTTTGTATGGTTTGTGCTCAGTTTATCAAACCTGCTCAACATTTGGAATATTTAGCTAGAGGTCTGTAGTGCAACTGCAGTGAAATCCAAGGCATCCACTGAAAAATAAGTATATTTTAAGCCAGTACTGCACTTTAACTGTACTTAATTGAATTACTGCTTCATTTCTGCTGTTTGTGACTAAGTCTATCTAGCCCACTTCCTTCCCAAATTCCACATTTACAAAAATCCTGCCACAATGGACTGGCAGCTTCCCATCATTTCTCCTACCAGCTTGATTGATATGAGCATCTTGAGGCAATGTAGCAATTGCCTCATGTATAATAAGACCCAATGTGACAGATGCAAATACACTGTGGAATTGGAAGAGACTATCTCATGTAAAAAGTATAAAAGAATTACATTTTTATAAGATCATGCTCATTTATTCAGATTTTCCTTGTGCCTGGCTTGGACATCTGTGACTGCAACACTTGGATTTTTGCTTCTAAAACCACCTGGACCTACAAAGCGGATATTTTTTCTTCCACTTGCTCTAACTGTCTCTGTCATATTTAACAGTTTTGTGCTGCATTTATGTAGTAGGTTGAATTTATCACTATTTTTCTGCCTGCATTTATTAAAGAGACTCTATCTGTTTGTTATTGTACTGCTCTTAGGTTGTTTTAATGGTATTCTGCAAAATCTGTTCAGAGTCTGTCAAATATTTCTAAGTTTTGCAAAGTTTTTGTGTGTTGTGAACATTTCTCAGGGTTAGTGAAATTATTTCCAAGGGCTCCTGATTTTGGAGGAATACTCACTTTTGTTCTAAAGCACTTGTGACAGCACTTGAGCTGAAAGCCAGTTTGTTTTACATTGGAAGAGTTCTTTTAGACTCTGGTGGGAGCACTGAGCTAAATTCAGCCAATGCAATGTGGGCACTATTGGTCGATGGCTTATTGTGTTTTTATTTGATTGGCCTGAGGTTTTAAATTGAGAATAGTCTTTCATCCTGCTGCAATAAAAGCATCGGGCAAACGTGGTTCCCCATGCTTGAATATAAGTAACCCTTTCTGGTTTAAAATCCTCTATAGGAAATGCTCTTCATAGTCTCACACTGTTTACAGCTGCTCAAAGAGCTGCCAGTTTATGCAGATTATGGTACCACAGCAGGTCATCTAATAGTATACTACTATGCACTCTCCCTTTGACCAGTAAGTGTCTCTCCTTTACTCCTTCCCATTTAGAAATTGTGCTTCCTTGCCTTACATAGCATAGGCTACATTTAGACCTGTAGAATCAAGACTGTTTGGTATGTCTGTGCTCTTAAACCAGCCATCATACATTAAGAGGGCCTCCCTGCACCCTTGTGGCAGAAGTGTGTGGCACAGGACCCATCTGAGTTCGGGACTGCTTGAGAAAGGCTCAGTTTGGAGCTTTCCCATTGGTAGTTGTGTTAAAACTGTTAAAATATGCCTGTGTATAAGCCTTATGTTTGTACAGTTCGTGCTCAGTTTATCAAACCTGCTCAACATTTGGAAAATTTAGCTAGAAGTCTGTAGTGCATCTGCACTAAAATCCATGGCATCCACTGAAAAATAAGTATATTGTAAGCCAGCACTGCACTTTAACTGTATTTAATTGAATTACTGCTTCATTTTTGCTGTTTGTGACTTAAGTCCAGCTAGCCCACTTCCTTCCCATATTCAGAAAAATCCTGCCACAATGGACTGGCAGTTTCCCCTCATTTTTCCTGCCAGCTTGATTGATATGAGCATCTTGAGGCAATGTAGCAATTGCCTCATTTATAAGGACAACCATTTACTCCTAAAGCAAACTAACATCCTATGTGAGAGATGCAAATACACTGTGGAATCGGAGTTGATTCTCTCACGTAAAAACAAACTAGATATGAAACAGGTTGTCAGCACACATGCTTCACTTCTCATGCACACCACACCTCTCACACAAAATAAGGCCACGACACATAAACCCACAGAAGTGGAGGTACTCACTAAAAGCCTACAAAAAGAACAGAGACCTTCCAAATGCACACCACCTACACTCACCACTAAAGAGAAATAAGCCACTACAAATAGCAACACACACACACACACACACACACACACACACACACACACACACACACACACGCGCGCATATCTCAACAAATAAACCCCCAAGGCAAAACCCATCAAATGTCTTGGTCACAGGAGACTCTACAGTGAGACAAACATATGTCCCCCTCACCAGACTATACAAGGAGAAGGCCACGGTCAGCTGCCTACCAGGTGCAGGATCTGACAAATCACGCATGCACTCAAGTCACTCAATAAGTACCATTATGACTCTGACATAGACCATACCTCTCTGGACTACATGAAAAGAGACATCATGCAAATCTTGGATTATGTGTCCCAGATGGGTAGGCCCTAAGTAGTATCCTACCCTCACCCAGGACGATGCCACTACATTAACAAAAAAATGAATGACTTAAACAATTGGCCAGCTTCTGATATCAGTCCAGGGGGATCCAGCATCTGTCAGCCAGGGAGGATATGGTAGACAGATTTTGCTGCTTTGCTAGAGATGGCCTGTACCTGCCCTCCCTAGGCTTTCAGATACTGGCAAAGGCCCTTGCCTCCCCTATAATGCCTTTTTTAAGCAATGTCAAAACAAATTTGCCAAAGTAACAAAATCTAATCAAGACAAATGCAAGGTTGCGCTGCTTTAATGCTAGGAGTTTAAACAAACTGCACTCCCTGGAAGCAATCCTCACTTTAGAGGATGCTGACATCTGTGCAGTTACTGAAACATTGTTCAAGGCCGCTGAGAGCAGCTCAACTGTGCAAGGCTACAATGCCCTACAGACATTCAGACATCAAAATGAACATGAAGGAACCAAAGCTGGAGGTGTATCCATATTTATTAAAACTAAATACACTTTGAGACTGTTCACACAGCATGACTCTCTCAAATTACTCCATGTCAAATTAACTACTGGGAAAGCACCACACCACATCACTGCTGGATATAGACTCTCTACCATGAACCAGGATAAGCATGCTGCTTACCTCAGTTTCCTGGAATCCATTGCCATACAGCTAGACACCTTAGTCATGGGAGATTTCAACTATCCTTCCATAGACTGGGGGACATGCATAAGCAAAAACACACTTGCTCCGAGGCTCCTGGACTTTGTTAACACAAATGCTCTGGAACAGATAGTCTACATCCCCACTAGGGGGTCTTCATTCCAAAGATATGCATCTGCAGCCTTTTTCCCTGTGCCTCCAATGAAACTAGGCTGTGTCCTAGTTGGACTTTCCCGGTCAACATATGTTAAATAAATAATGTTCTGGACATAGTACTCTCCAACCTGGGTGGGGGTCACTGTACTTCCCCCATGCGTGATGCACTCCTTGGTTAGGTTAGACCAAAAATCAGTCTCACTTGAAGTAACCATTGGAGATGACAACTTCACAGGAACAAAAATTATAAAAAGCCTTACCAAAGCTAACTCCAGTCTACAAAACGATGGTATAAAAAGCTTCATACCACTCGCAATCGCAGCCATCAATGATCACTATGCAGAAGTGTACGCAAATGCTCTGTACAAACACGTAAGTGAAGTGTAAATTCTGCTGTACCTGACTGCATCAAAACCAGGTTTTCCCATAAAAACAAGCCAACAAGGTGCACTTCAAGTACAAACAGATTATATAACAAGAGGAAGAAACTGCTGTGCAAAAGCAAGAGGGATATCACTCTGCAGAGGATGAGTTCCCTCCTAAGACTAAACAAGAATATTAGAAATCTTGTAAAGTCTTCTAATGCAAATTACAAAACTAAAATTGCATCCATAGCCAAGGATAATCATAAGGCATTCTCCAAATAAATCCAAAGTCTAAAAGGGAATGTCCAGCTATGTGCCAAACTGGCTGTAGATGGGATCACTCATATTACACGGAAGATATTGCCAACCTCCTAGCTGACAGATTCAGCACAAATTCACCCCCCAATCCCCACCTACCACATCCCAAAGAATACCAGAAACCAGCCCTCTGCCTACTATCTTTAGACAGCAGGTCATCTCTGTACTCACCAAGGTCAAAAACACCACCTCAGTGGGACCACATAATATTCCAGGTCATTTACTAAACTATCTAAAACAAGACCTAGTGGACCCACTTGGCATTCTCTTTAATCATATCTTGAGAACTGGCTATGTTCCTGCAGAATAGTGAATAGCAACAGTAATCCCTCTGCACAAAGGGAGGGGGGCATCAACTGACTCTGGGAATTACATACCCATAAGTCTAACCAGCTTCATCTGTAAGGCCATAGAAAGAATTATCAACAAGGACAAAGGCGACCTCTAAATGCTGTACCCAACCCAGTATGACTTTGTTAAGGTTAGATCATGCTTATTAAACCTGGTGGACTTTTTGAGAATGTCAGCAAAGCCATGGACTAGGGTAAGACAGTGCACATTGTCTATTTCAATCTTGCCAAGGCTTTCAACACATCTCCCTATTCTGGCATCATTGAAAAACTCTCCCAGATAGGGATTAACCCTTATGTTACTAGATGGGTAGCAAAATGTCTCACCGACAGAAAACACTCTGTCAAAATTGGTGACTCCACCTCCACCAGTAGACTCATCAACAGTGGAGTACCACAGAGGTCTGTGCTGGACCCCTTACTGTTTGGCATCTATTTTTCAAAAGTCCAGGACAAAGTAGGTGTCCTTTGGCTAACTAAGTTTGCTGATGATTGCAAACAGATAGCACTCATTGAATTGAGTCACCCTTCTTGTACTATGTTGACATCTTTGGGGAACACAAACAAATGATTGGTGCCAAAGCCAGGGTCTAAAACTAAATACAAAGAAATGCATTATCATTCCCTTTGGCAAAATGGAATTCCCTACAAATTACAGTACTGACAGAACACCCTGAATTCTAACGGAGTGGTGCAGGACTTGGGAACACAGGTTGATAGCAATCTGAACTTTGACCACCAAGTTTCCACAGTGGTAAGGAAAGCCTTCTAATTTCCTCACCTCATAAGCAAGGACATAGCATCCAGGTCAAAGGATGTTATAACTCCACTGTACTTGACCCTCATCAGACCACTAACAAAGTATAATGTACCCTTTTGCAAGTGCCTCACCAGACACCTGCAGCAGCTGGAAAGACCTCAGACGTTTCTCACTAAGAAAGTATAGTGACTCCAAACCATGGCCAACATGGAAAGGCTGAAAGCTCTGTCACTTTACTCTGTATCTTATAGGCTGCTGAGAGGCAGCTTGTGCCTGGCCTATAGGGCAATGTCCAACCCTGCCTAATGGAAATGCTGCACACCTGCAAGTCAAATGACACAAGAGTCTCTCTCTCTCTCTAGGGATCTCAACCTGGGTTATGACATTAACAGAACATGCTGCAGAGACAGGTATGTCTCCCAGAGACTGCCGCTTCTCTGGAATATACTTCCTATTCATGTAAAACAAAGCTCCTCAATGACCCTATTTAAATGCAACCTAGATAAATGGATGGGAGACCACAAATTCACCCCTGGGATGGCACCCTTGTCCCTCATAAACAGGGGTAGCCAGTGTTGATCACATACCATCTCTGTTCATAAATTTGTTCTGTGAACTACCAAAAAAGAACAAATGGGGATACTTGGGGTTAACATGTTTAGGCTTGTAAAGGCTCTAGGGCCACTAGCCTAATAACCTATGAACTTATGTGGTCTCCCTCACTGACTATAATGGGTGACTGTAGTTTTTCAGACATGTTCAATAATACCAACTTACAGTGAATCACTTTACTTTGTAAATGTCTTTCCACAGGCATTTCTGGGGGAGAGTAAATGACTAAGTAGCATGGGCTGCTTTCCCATAATGCCTCCTTAGCATGTAGCACTGCCCATGAGTCTCAACACAGACCATGTAGAATCACTGTGGAGGGCCAGTCTCTGAATGGGAAAAGGCATACTCCTGGCAGGAAAATATCTGTGTTATGAATTACTGTGGATGTCAGCCTTTCTGAATCACAGCCTTAATTCATATTTTCCTCAGAAAGGGATAATTTTTGTGGATGTCAGCCTTTCTGAATCACAGCCTTAATTCATATTTTCCTCAGAAAGGGATAATTTTAAAAAAAGGGTCTCAACTAACAGGTTTGTAAGATGAAGCATCATACCCATCGTGATGATGTGAGGTTTTACCAGCTATGCCAGGAGAGGTAGGGCAGTGGATGTGTAAAATATGCCAGCATAGCTAGCTGGAGTTTTGTAAAGAATTATATGTCATTTGTATATCAAACTGATTTGTACATGAGCTTGTGTTGAAAATGTATTTATAAAGCTGCTTGTGTTAAAAAGTGTAACAGTGAGTCCTGCTGGACAGAAACAAGAAAAAAACATGTACGTCAGACTGTATCATAACTGTTTAAATTAATATTGTAACAGAGGATACTGGAAGAGAAGAGGTTAAGCTCAGCCCCAGCAAACATTGAGAAAAAATATCCTGAAATTAAATTACTTAATTCAGGCCATAAAGATTGTATCTCACAGGTCTCAATGCAGCCAGTGACAAAATATCTGTGCTAGGAACCTTCTGTATTTTCCTTGGGGTGAGCTAATTGCTATTCTGGAAGGGTGGAAGTTTGAAATTGTTTTACGACTTCTAGAAGCTGCAACAGATCTTAGCAAAGCTCTAGGTGTGTACAGTAACACATTGGTGTTAAATCCTGGCAGCCTCTAGTAAAGGGGATAGTATGGGAACCAAAATCAATTGACCTGATTTTGTGTGATGTTATTTTATAATCCAGCATTAAAATTATGCTTTAATACTAGATGGGACTGAAGTTTCATTGCAGTCTGTTTTTGGAACCTGCCGTAGAAGGATCACTCATCTAATTCACCTTGCCTTGCTTTAGTAAGTAACCAGAGAATAGTAATTTGTTAGATCAGACAGGAAAACATATTGAGATTAGTTAAGTACTGTTTTTCTGTAGCTGTGTGAATCTATTCATCTGTGTTATTTTAACATTTCCTGTGACTGAAACTCCGGTGCTTATTGTAAACAGATATTTAGTATTTTCATATTCTTTTATTATTTATTATTAAATATATTTAAACTTTTCATTCTGGCTGGTCCTTTAGAGAATATTTCTAAGCCTTGAGAGTACTTACATTTATTTGGTGACACTGTGGCTGTTCCCGAAAGCCTTGTTGGTTGGCCAACATTACCATTTGTATTAATATTAATTTCACTCAGTATAACTCGGTACCCTTGTAAGAGCCTTACAGTAGCTGGAGTGTCTGATGGCAGTAACGACCTTATAGTCTGGGCAAGCAGAGTGGGTAAATCTGTGCCAGCCTTTCCCAGGTGTGTGTGTGTGTATAAATCAAATCTTAAAGAGTGTGTGCGTCAGCTGCTTGGAGCTGGGACACAGAGCACTGGTTTCACAGAGATGGAGGACTTGGCTTGGACACTCGGCTGAGGACTCACTTTACAGCTGTGCTAGTGGGGAGTCTTATTTGGGGCCTGGAGAGAGAGAGAAACCCAGCCACCTAAGTGTGTTCCCTGTGTGCGATAAAGGGAAATTGTGCTTGATGCAGAGAGCTGCATCTGGGAATACTGTGTGTATCTATTTTTGTTCCAAGTGAACGTTCCTCCCCGGTGTCAGTGGTGAGGACTCACGCTCCTTGATTACTGGCCCAGAAGGGGAATGACACACCCATCATCTGAGTTAGTCATGCTGCTGGCATATGTATTGTTAAAACCTTAATTTATTTTGAAGCTTAAACGCTGCTGTAGATTTTACTTTTACACAGACCATATTGATATTTTCAGCATTTTATTTACTTGTCTCTCTGGTACAGTTATACAGAATGGTAGCATGAAGCGCCTTGTAACCAACTTTGGAAGACTGCAAGGGAATATAACATTTTACAATGCTTCCAACACCCCTTAAAGAATTATACTCTGCTGCTACACTAGTTAACACAGGTTTTAAAGTAAACAGAAAGATCGATCAAACCAACTGGTCTTCTTGGTAGCTTATTTGCCAACAACTGCACTTCTGAACTAATAATTAATCTGCTTTCCCCAATGTCTTTCAGCACACAATTCCTACAGTCAATGCAATGTCTATTTTACTACCTGATGTACTTTTCAATTTATGTAGCCCTATGTTCTGTATGCCTCGCAGCTAGACTACTCAAACATATATTGAATGACTTCATATTATAATTTATATTACTTTAACTGTTTCCCTTGTGAAACACATTTCCTCAGGCCTTTGCTGAAAAATGATTCTTCCCAGCTGAACGTTTTCAATTACCAAACAAAATTAAATTTTCTAGTATCCCATTAATTATACAATGCAGCTTATCCAAATAAAGGCCAGAAAAGCACAACTTCTGTGGGAGGGTAACACTGAATACCCTGCAGGTTAATTGCCAGATCTTGTGTTAATGCCAATCAGATTTCAGAGGAAGAGAACAAATGTTCTACTCCCTAACAGAAAAACACTTCTGTATGACTTAGCAGAGAAGAAAAGCAACTCATTTAGGCACCCTCTGCATGGTAAATTCATTATCTTCAACACTACATTTTACAAAGTTCATGAAGCAAATCTAATTGTTATGCATTCTCAATACTCAAGCATCATGAAATTAATACCGTCTAAAACTCAATATTTAAAAACCTTGGCATGGTATTGTATGTTTAATCCTTAGGGTGATCAAACCTGTCCACTCAGTTGTAAATCTTTGTATAACTCCCAACCCTGGCAGGTATCACTGTTATAAGAAATAGCTAAAAGAAATCATGTTGGACCCCGATCACAACACACCTGCCCCAAAATCCCACACATACTAATTTTTCAATATTATTTAATGTGAGGTAGACTGACTGGATTAGACCTTGGGGGTCCACTTTCAACCGCAATCTATTACAATAGCAAAAAAAAATTCTGAAAGTACAATAATAATGTACATAATTATATTAAACCAAGAAGGTCACAGTAGATACAAGACATGTATACAGCAAATGGTTTCATATTTCTGTAAGATAATCATTAATAACAGAGATTTTGATGCAAAGCAACCACTGGGGGACAAGCACATAAAAAGTATAAAGCACGTCATATCTATAGCTAGTGAGGTTCGGCTTTAAAGGCCTGGATGCATCATTAAAGACTTTAAAAGTAAGAAGCCATTGAGCATTCACAAGCCTTACAGTTGGAGCACTAAATGTCCTTAAGGAATCTTTTGCATATATCCCACAGGCCTCCTTCAATGGACACTTAAACTTCATGTCTGACAGTTACTGCGTAGGATTAAGGCTATGAAATATGGTACAGGGTTTGATTCCCCTCAGCCTTCATTTGTCTAATGTGTGACCTTGAGTAAGTCAGTAAATCAGTTAACTAGACAGTGTTTTTCTGCAACTGTAAATGTGGACTAGTTTCCTTAATGGTCTCCTGGACTGCATGCCTAGTAACTACTATACCTCCCAACTGTACCGAATTACTAGGATTTTACTGAGTTTTGGGGTCCGAGTGGCACCCCTTAATTTCCGAGTGTGATGATGTCAGCTCCGTCAGCCTGTCAGAATTGAGCTCACGTGCACAAATTTTCGGCTGGCTGCTTCACTGCTTGAAAGGATTTACGAGCGGGAATGCGAGCGTCTGATTTGTGAACAGAATTGTGAGCGGGAATACGAGCATTGCAGTTATCAGCTTGCTCGGAGTTCAGCTTAAGGTATTTGTGAATGGAATGAGCGTCAGCTTAAGGAGTTCCTTACTTATAGAGTTATCAGTTTGTTGTTACAAGTGTCAGTTTAAGAAGTTCCTTTTAGTTAGAACGAGCGGAATTGTGTGTGTGTGTTAAGTATGGACAATGCTCAACAGGTTCTTCATTTACAGTCAGAGGATAAATTCTCACCAAACAACTTCTGGAGTGAGGTGTGTGAATGCACACTAGCACTTGTTAAGGTTATCATCAAATATTTTCACACTGTCTTACCACGTCAAGTACAATTATTAAAGCTGGAATTTCAGTAGCAAAGCTGTCCAGGATATCTACCGGTCTGAAATACTGATGTCAGTACTTAGTAAAACTAGTAAATTAAGGAATTCACTGCACCAGTTAATACATTGTTACTAAACAAGTTAGAACAGACTATTCGAGCACAACTATATTACTAAGTAGTGCTAATTCAAAAATATTAAAAGAAAGGTCAGTGCCACATCTTGTTTAATCTGCAGCTTGAGTTAAAATGAAAGGAAGATTTTTCACAGACCGTGATGTCTGCATATCCTACTGTCTAAACGAGATGTTTAATAAAATACATATCATATTACAAATTTTGGGGATCTGCCAATGGCACAGGTCATCATGATGGCCATACTGATTGATGACTTTAATTTAGTCCTTTCCTGCATAGCAATAATCTGATCAAGTTATTTACAATATGTTCATATGTAAAACGAAGTGCAAATTATACCTAATGAAATCAATGATATTACTTCTACTTGAAGGCATCAAGGAAGAATGCTAATAACAAGCAGTCCGATCCTACTCGGCAAATTAAGTAACAGAAATGTTGTTCTTCGTAGAATAAAATAAATCAATTACTTGAAGCAAATGGATGTGAGCAAAGAAGTATTCAGAAGTTGACTTTTTCAAGTAATGTTTTATAGTTTCGAAAAAGAATTAAGCAACTGTTTTATTAAAAAAACAAAAAAAATTGCTGGAGACTCTTCTAAATCAGAGAACTTTGCAGAATTTACAGCATATGCACCCAGAGATGTAGCTTACAGGTTCATAGGTGTTTACAAGATAATGACCACAAGGGCCTTTTTAAGCCTAGCCATACATCCCAAATCTCTGACAAGTTCTGATACCCTTGAAGTGTAAGCAGAGGGTTGGAGATGAACGAGCAGGTGTGTGTGTGTGTGTGTGTGTGTGTGTGTGTGTGTGTGTGTGTGTGTGATGGAAATGTTCTGAATTCGGCAGTTTTGTCAATATTGTTTCATGCATTTTGTTTCATTGCCTAATGGAAAAATGTTCAAACAAGAAATTTAAAACTGCTCTCTAACTTAAGTCTAACAAGTGTACTGTATTGTACAAGGAATATAATTTAATAAAGTCAGGAAGGTGTATCAAATGTATGCAAGGGGCCTATGATTTGAAAACAGCCCAAAGGTCATCTTTAGCCACCACTGGCCAGATGCATTTTCTTTGCATATGGTGTGGGTTTCATGCTGTTTCAATGAATGTGAGTTTCAAGGGCAGAGACGTTTTAATGCCAAGTCTATTTTCATTGTGAGACAGTGTTGCTTTGTTTAGCAAATATCTATTAGTGTTTGTGCATTGTGCTATAAAATGTAAAAATAAAGCCCACATAATCATTGTAGAAGTAAAGCAGCAATATGCATGGCCACATTAGTGTTTATGATAAATGGGGCAAAATAACCAGGTAATGGGGCATTGGAATGGCTGCATGGGGACTCTGGTGCCATATTTTGGTTGTCTGTTCTTCAGTTTGCGTTTTAAAGTTGGTATCCCACAATTCCATTGGAATGGATGGGGTTACATAATTATGTATGCAAATTTTACGTTAATCAACGTACAGATGTGTACCTATTTTTCATGGGCCTTGTCCAGATTTTTGATGTTGAGAGGTATGGAAACTACTAATAAAAAAATCAAAAAAAAAAAAAAAAAAAAAAATATATATATATATATATATATATATATATATATTTTTTTTTTTTTTGGTTACTCCGTATCTGTAAGGATTACTCAGTCTTCTTTATATTTTGTTTGGTCTTTCTGTGTTTGACAAGCTACTACAAAACTCTTTCAAATGCAGGTTTTTCTTAGAAACTTCTGGCACCATCTTGGCTGCATTCAGAGTTATAACAATACTGCAGCATGAACACACAGTCTCTTTCATCCTACAAAGTATGCATCACTTCCTTAAAGAATCAGGGTAGTTTAACTGTTATTTCTCTTATGCACACCCAGCAGGAAAGTGAGATAGTTCTGGTACCTTCTTGACTTCCTTATCACTACATTTATATTTATCCCATGTATATGCACCTATCTGTGCTTCTGCAATCCACCTGCCAGATATCTTAAATCAGCCCTATTGAAGAATGACTTGGAAATGCCCAAGCAGTATGGAAACAGTCAACATGTATGTAAAATGCATTGTTACGTTTAACTGTTTTAAAATATTATTTACTTATGAAAACCTGTGTAACAAAGACAATGATGACTCACTGGAACAGAGACAAGGCATCTGTGACAATAGTTCAGTAAGACCACCATAATGCCTGAGACGTCCGTCAGTTCGGTAGCATGAAGTGCTATGTTATCCTGGAGGAATATGAATAGTGTTGCCTGTATAACTCATTCTGAAGGGGGGTACGTGCAACGTTTGCCAAGACTGTAGCATGTGTGAAAGAATGGGTCTATGTTACATAATAGAAGCACACTTCGCTGAAACCCTTTTCATAGAGATGAAAGGAGTGAATGTTCAATAAAACAAATGTTCAAATCAGTGAAAAATATCAAAGGGAAAGGAAGCACTTGGCCACCTTATGAACACCACACACAACACTGTATATCAAACCTACCTAACTACATATATACCAACTCTGAGATTGCACTGTAGTGAGGAAAAGGGCACTTTCCTAACATTGGTCAACTGCTTCCTTTCCCTGTGGAATTTTTCACTGATGTGAAAGTTATTTTTATTGAATGTTCACTCTTTTCATCTCTACGAAGAGAGTTTCAGTGAAGTGTGGGTCGATTATGTGAAGTAGACCCAAAAGAACACATTATGTGTAACTGTACATTGTATCTTCCAGCATAACAAAGTTGCCCAGTAGCTGGCATACATGACAGATTAAGTTCACTGACACTTATTCTGATAATGCTCTGCTTCATGACCCTTACAAACACACTTTTTTTTCTTTTCTAGTGGACTGCCCAGTAACGTCACACATCCAGAATGAAATGTTAAGGAGCAATGAGAAAGATTACTACAGAACAGATGCTGCAGGAATCACAAAGTACCTGAGGGTACATAGTGTCGGGTGAAGAATGAAGGGACATAAAACATAAAATTGGGCAACAAGACAGACAAAAACCACATTAGTGTTCATATACATCTGTGGTTACAGGGTAAACCTCTTTTACAGAAGGCCATAAGAGACAGATACCCCAAAACACATTAGTGTTCATATAAATCTGTGGTTACAGGATAAACCTCGTTTACAGAAGGCCATAAGAGACAGATACCCCAAAACACATTAGTGTTCATATAAATCTGTGGTTACAGGATAAACCTCTTTTACAGAAGGCCGTAAGAGACAGATACCCCCACTTTCCTACACCACCTGCTCATTCTTCATAGAAACATGGTGGTAACACGCTCATAAGCATTAGATAGGTTATATGTACATAACATTCAGTTCACAATTAATATTTTGATGTCTCAAACAACATCTAGAGCAGAGTACAATGTACAGTGATAACAGCAATGAGAAGCCACAAATAATAATCAGCATTAAATAACACCCTTCTGCTTGATGATCAAAGGTAGGAGAAAAATGTACACTATGAATAGAATACAAGCTGAATTATACCCAGTTGCTGCTTCTGAAAAAGTTCCTAAGAGATGGCATTATATCTTCCCAGAGTTCAAATGAGACAGAAAAGCAAATTAAATGCATTAGTCTAAATCTGTTTCTCCAATCAGCTGTAAAAAATATTAAGTGATGTTTCTCAAGTGAAAAACGTGTCATGATTAAGGCATTACTCTAATAACAGAAAACTATATATACTATGTAAATAAGCAGTCTGATAAATGATAACATTTTCTTTTACCTTTTTAGCTAAGTCATACACCAGATTGTAAAACAAGGGTGTGCAGTCCACTCTCAATGTGTAGTTTCCTGAAAATATGGACAAAAAAGAGTTAATTACTAAAGCACACAGTGTCTTACTTAAAGTGAAAGAAAAAAAAATGCCTTTCACAAAATGAGAAGAAAACCCACCTTCATCAGCCGAACTTTAATTTTAGAGTTCACATATGCTAATGATCAAAATTTAAAGAACACTGCCCATCTTCATATTCATGCATTATTCAGTTTTTCCTCTCAACTTCAATATTAGTTTTTAAATCATACCTTCATATTTTTCAGTACCCAGCAACTCTCCCACATTTTGACCACTAGTTTGCATGAATTGATTCCAAATATGACTTTTTTTTCACTTCCTCCCTCTTTTAATGACCCCACATCCATCTATTTAATTTCTTTTACAATCTTCAGTGTATTTTCCAAAGCTGGTTTAGTCATTTCTCATTGCTGCTTTTTTTTTTCTGAAAACAACATTATGCTTAATAAAGCCTTAATATATCTTGGCACTTCTAACGATCAACTCTAGCTTAAAAAAAAACAAAATCTCCCTTAGAATTTGTTCCCCCAATATTTTTATCAAAGCATTCTATAAGGAGTCCATACACTCCCAAAATACGTGCCCCCAGCTTCCTCCCTCTTCCCCTTCACATATCCAACACCTAATCCTCACTTGGGAAAGGGCATTTGAAGCCTACATAGTGTACAAAAATGTCTGTGCAACCATTTCCATGCAAAACGTACTGAACCATTAGACATTGCACACTTCGGTACCCTACAAAACCCTTCCCATTGTTTCATTGTAATGTGTCTGTTCTCTTTTCCCAATCCTTTCTAAGCTTATTTGATTGTTTTTTACAGTTATCATGCAAAATCTTTTTTTTTTTTGCTCTGCTTTCTATCTTTTCCGGTGACAGCAGCAATTCTTGGCTCCACTAGAAACTCCCATCTGGGTTGTCTTTCACTTATTATTCCTCTCTTCTGCTTCCTTTTTCTATACTCTGCTATCAGCCCCTGGTATGGGAGACGGTCCCTAACCTACAAGTTAAATATCCTTTTTCTATACTCTGCTATCAGCCCCTGGTATGGGAGACGGTCCCTAACCTACAAGTTAAATACCTGCATAGATTCCTGTCACTGTTTTTACTTTTCTATCCTGATTTATTTCTTCACAGTACCTTGGCTTCTTATAGCATTACCCACACCCAGAAGTGGGTTATTGCTATTATACCATGACATTATTTAAGAAAAGAAACAATTACTTTTATTAAATAATGGCATAGTATGATGCCTGTTTACTGCCCTTCTGCAGATGTCAGTTCTGATGTACTGCACGCCTGCACAGTACATCAGAACTGAGAAAGCAAGATCTCAGATGTCCGCCTAGTTAAATGGGTTTAACATAGCGAGACAGCTTTAAAATAAGCAACGGACTTGCTTATTTTAAAGTTGTCCGCCATGTTAAACCCATTTAACATACTAATGGAAAAAGTCCGGCGACGGACCTTTTCCATTAGTATAACGGGCACGCTGGCCAATCAGCGTGCACGTTTTGGGGGGGTCATGGTATAATAGCTAATTTACACTAATTTGCTTTTAGCCACCTCCTGCATAATGTGTGTGCCCTTATTTATATATCCCTACTGGAAAAACCTCTTCGCTCCAGTCCCACATTACTTTAGTTTTTATAAAATGCTCTGCCACTTTATAATTTTAATATTCTGTATAGTTATTACTGTGTTCCTTCATGGCTTGCATCCAAAAGATTACTCTCTCTTCCCCATTGTACCCCTTGTCATGTTTTTCTACTTCAGACCATATCCCTTAATGTATTCTATACATACAAATCTCAGTTTTGTGTCCCTAAAATTCCCCTTCAAACCTGGAAGTTCTATTCTCCTTTGGTCTGTAGGGATAACCAGTTTATTTTTTTAACTTTTCAGCCCCTTCCCGAAGTAAACCCTTTCAGGTCCCGACCTTTTCATCTACAGCTTCTCATTTGCCAGATAGAACATGTCTGACCTATACACACAAAGAAATGAGCTATAAACATTTTTGCTGCCTGTCTCTTACTATTCAAATACAAGATCATAACCTTTCATTGTCATAATTTTCTAATTATGTTCTGCTTAGTCTATTCCCACATTTCTTTACCTGCCATGACCAAGTCTTTTTTAACCCATATCCCCAAGAATTTTATTTAGACAACTACCCAAAAATATGGATATTACTGAACTAAGTTATGTGTAGACACAAAATTCTACCTTATCTTCATTTAGTTTGTATTCTGAAAATGTCTGAAACTGCTTCAAAATATTCCACCAGGATATCCTGTTTTGGGTCTGTCAAATACAATTTAATATTATCTGTGGACAAGGATATTTCTCTCATTTATACACCAGTTGTATTCCTGGATTTGGAAGACCCTTACTTTTCTTGCGAAAGGCTCTTAAATATAAAGCAAATAATACAGAGGAAAGAGGAAATTCCTGTTTGATGCTCATTCTGAATTTGCCTGACTGAATTTCTCCAACATCTAATTCTTACTTCTGATCCTTCATATAGTCTCCTTGATAACTATTATTTTAGTGAAAAAAGATGCAAATGCTGCCATTGATCTACAAGTAAAACCTCAACAGACCTTGTCAAGTACTTTCTAATACACAAAATGAAAAGTTGCCTTGTAGCAAAAAAGAAACAACCACCAATATATCCAACATATTTAATAAAACTCTGACGTCTCGGCCAAAGCCTTCATGGAGTATATCACAAAGTAAAAATCTTGCCCCGTATATACACATACAAATACATCAACTGCCCCATATATACACACATACAAATACATCAACTGCCCCATATATACACATACAAATACATCAACTGCCCCATATATACACACATACAAATACATCAACTGCCCCATATATACACATACAAATACATCAACTGCCCATATATACACATACAAATACATCAACTGCCCCATATATACACATACATCAACTGCCCCATATATACACATACAAATACATCAACTGCCTCATAAATACATCAATGAAACAATCATACAATTAAAGAAGTACCCTCCAGTTACATTCGTCATTTAGTCCCCTTGGAGACAGGGTGCCACATTTTAAAATGTAAGTAGATTCTTTTAAAAGCAACTGTTTCTTGACAAAAGAAACATCAAATATATATATTTGTATTTTCTCCAAAACAGTGCCTTGTAGCCCTTTCTGTATCATGAAACAAACTAAAATGTTCAGCTATACAGCTCTCTGCTTTTTTATTAGCAATATCCCTCACATGCTCTAAAATTCTAGTTTTAAAACACCTTTTTGTTTCTCCAATATAAAATTTGTTGCAAGGACATATCAAGGCATATATAACGCCTTTGGTATTGCAAGTAAAATGGCCACAAGTTCTAAAAGTAACTACTCTAGGAAAAGTTTGTAATACATACTTGCAAGCCTTGCACTTACCATAAGCAAATGTACCACTCATTGTCAAACTATATGGTATATTGGGAGATGGAATACTGAATTTACCTCTTACCAAAATATTCCGTATACTTTTTCCTTTTCTGTAGGAAAATGCTAGTTCTTTGTTCAACCACTCTGAAGCATCCCTTAAAAATGTCATATAGTTCCACAAAGATGTCTAACCAACAAAATGAAAGGCTTTAGATCTTTGAACTAACCAGACAGATTAGTACAATTCTCCTTATATTCAGGCGCCATCTGCAGCCCACACTGACCACAATGTAAACTACCTCTGTTGACTGTATTCAGTCTTTAACTCTAGTTGATTGCTGTACCACTTAATCTCGGTCAGTTATTACCTTTTTTCCTGCTTCTCCACAGGACCTCACCCCATGGCTCCTTTACTTGCACCCAAATGGCCCATGCGTTCAGACAACCAGGCATTTCTGGGTTAGATGAATGCCCTTTGAAACAACTTGTTCCTCCAGTGTTTAGAGCCAGGTTGTAGGAAGTGGGTCATGTTCCTACCAGATGATGCTAACCCTCTCCACGTCATGCATCTGCACTGAAGCAGCGTATGTTTAAAGGCACGTGTTCCACAGATGTGATATCCAGTGCTCTCACTAGTGTCAACAAAGGGGCAAGCAAGAGCCACCTCCTTCCTCCCAGGATGGGACAGTCAGCAGTGGTCACTCATTCTCACCTACCCCTGCCAGCTCCTACAGGCATCCAATCTACTAATCAAACTCAGGATGTCTATGCCATATTTAAGGTGTTATCCCTCTATGCCATGAAGCTGGCTTTTGGTCACTACTCTGAATGTTTTTACTGTGTATCTCAATTTCACATTTTAATTTTATACTTATCTCTACTACCTTGTCCATCATTACTGCTTTTTTAGTATAATGTATGTGATGCCTCCCCACTGGACCAGTAATCAAGGAGCCTCAATCCTCACCAGTGGGGGACATACACTGGGAGGATGACAAGTACACACACAGTATTTCCATATGCAGCTCACTGCATCAAGTGCAATTTCCTTTAAGAGCACACAGAGACCACAGTCAGTCCGGGGCTGGTTTATCACTCTTTCTCCGGATCGCCAATAAGACTCTCCACTGGCACAATTATAGAGTTCAGATCTTAGCTGTGTGGCCAAGCCAAGACCTTCAGCACCCTCTCTGTCCAACCAGCGCTTTGTGACCCTGCCCAAGTAGCTGACACACACACTCTGAGGTTTGATTTACATATACACACACCTGGGAAAGGCTGGCACAGGTTTACTTGCTATGCTACTTTTTACCTGACTATAAGGTAGTTATCATAGCCATCAGCCAACTCCTTATCAGCTACTTTAAGACCCTTAACAAAGGGTGTCCAATCTTACTGTGTAATATTAATATTAATTAATATTATTAGAAATGGTAGTTTAACCAAGAGCAAGGCTATTAGGTTCATAGGTTTATACTAGGCTATCTGCCCAAGGGCATTTACAAGCCTAGCCCATAGTTTTGTGGCTTACGCCACCCCTTTAGTATGGGGAACTATACCCATTATTTTGCTGTGCCTCTGTCGAGCAGTGACACTGAGGTAATCCCTGGGGTATATCTGCGATCTCCCATCCATTGGTCAAGATTTCTCTTGAACAAGGCCAGCGAGGTGCTCTGCCTCACATATACCGGGATTTTGTTCCACAGCATAGGCAGTCTTTGGGTGATGAATCTATCCCTCCAGCACATCCTATTAATAGCCGTGTCGAGGTTTAAGTCTCCCACCCTTGTGGCTCTGATGGATCTAGATTTGTTGAGGTGAAGCATATTCATCAAATCTGGGTTTGACATGGCCTTGTATGTCAGGCACAGGTCACCTCTGAGCAAGCGGTAAGCGACTGAATAGAGCTGAAGTTCTTTCAGTCGGGCAGCATAGGACAGATTTTTGAGACCCTTTATCCTTTTGGTGAGGAACTTGTGGCCTCTCCAGCTGCTGCAAATGTCGGGTCAGATACATTCCGAATGGGGCATTGTACTCAATCATTGGTCTGATGAGTGATGAGTATAGGGAAACTATGACCCCCTTGATCTAGATGTGAATCCCTTCATGATAAGGTGGGCAATGTAGAAGGTCTTCCTAACTACTTTAGCTACATGGGTGTCGAATGACAGGCTACTGTCAACCTGGGTCCCCAGGTCCCTAATAACTTCTTCTGTGCTCAGTGGATTGCCACCTATATGGTAGCTAGGGTAACCTTGTTTTTCCGAAGGGTATGACTATGCATTTTTGGCATTTAACTTTAGGCCATGGCTCTGGCACCAGTTATCCGCTTTCTGTGAGACCCTTCTGAAGGATATCTGTGTCAGATGTGTTTTGACTACGGCCAGTTTGCAGTCATCTGCAAACTTTGTCAGCCATAACCCTCCTGTGTTTGCTTGTACTGAAAAGTAGATGCCAAACAAGAGTGGGCCCAGGACTGAGCCCTGTGGGACACCACTTGTGACAGGCTTTGAGTCTGACATGGCGCCAGCAACTCTGACCCTGTGGGTTCTGTCACTCAGCCAGTTTGCAACCCATCTTGTGATGTATGGGTTAACATTTAAGCTGATGAGTTTTTCAATGATACCCAAGTGGGGTATTGTATCGAAGGCTTTCGCCAGATCGAGGTAGGCTGTATGGACTGCCTTTCCCTCATCAATGGCTTTGGTGACTGTTTCGAAAAAGTCAACCAAGTTTAAAAGGCATGACCTGCCTTTGACAAAGCCAAACTGGGTTGGATCCAAAGTCTGCAAATTCCCTATGTCTTTTATTTATGAGATCCATTATGATCTTCTCCATGGCTTTGCAGATAAGGCTTGTCAAGCTAATGGGCCAGTAATTTCCAGGGTCGGTGGAGGCCCCGCCTTTATGAAGTGGGACTACTGTCGCAGTGTGCCACTCCCTGGGTACGTATCCAGAGGTGAGACTATGATTAAACAGCTGTCCTAGCTGTGGGTTTAATTCCTCGTTGAGTTCGTGGAGCACGCAGCCGGGGACACCATCAGGTCCCATGGATGCTGTGTTTTTTGCTTTGGAGAGAGCAGTTCTCACTTGGGCGTTAGAGATGTTTGGGGGGCTGCAATCGTTTGGTATAGATATCTCTCCTTTTGGGGGAGGGGGGGAGTTTGCACTGAACCTGTCAGCCAGTATGTTGGCAATGTCTGTAGGATCAGTAATCTTCACATCATTTTGAACTAGTTCTGAGCATATCTGGGAGTTTCCTCCCAGGTTTCTAACATAGCTAAAGACAGCCTTATGATTGTCTTTTGAGTCTTTAGCTATTTTTCTCTCAAAGTTTGCTTTGGATGATTTTATGAGAGCTCTTAGTTTTTACTTGTAGTGATCAAAGGTGTCTTACCTTTTAAGGATTTTGCTCTATCTTGTAGTAGCTTCCTCCTTTTGTTGTAGAGTTTGTTTATGGCTGGGGTCCACCAGACTGGACGCTTGCCTTTGGTACAAAGAGTCTTTGTTTTGCTTGGGATTGCCTTATCCATGCAGTCCTGTAGGTGCTGGTAGAAGGCATTTGTAAGTGATTCATCGGCTTGGGTACTGTTTTCCGCCGCTCGGGGCCTTAAAGGAGACCACACTAGTCTTTAGAAGTGTGAAGTCGGCTTCGAGAAGTTCTTTACTGTGGTCTTTTTATTTCAGGTGGGGTGAGATGAGGACCTCCAGCGAGATTAGTTTGTGATCTGATCTCACCAGTGAGGGGTATACTTCCGGTGTTGAACATTGTGCTCCCATGTTCGTGATGATGAGATCAAGTATGTTTTCTCCTCTTGTGGGGATGGTGACTAGTTGTTCCATGGCATTTGAGTTTATGAATTCCAGGAACTTTTGGGCTAGGGTGTTTGGGCTTGAGTAGTGTTCCTAGTCTATATTAGGGTAATTGAAGTCACCTAGTATGATGGTGTTTGGAGATACATTTATCCCCTCCAGTGTTTTCAGGAAAGCCATGTGAGGTTCCTGAGTTTGTGAGGGTGGCCTGTAACATGCTACAATTTGCAGAGCAGTCTTGCCTATGGTTAATTGCACCTGGATGGTCTCCGATGCATCGTCGTTGCCACCAATCTTGAGGTGTGGGTGTCCTTGATGAATATGGATACCCCCCTCCTTTCTTGGTATTGTCCGGATTTTGGGGCCGGAACGCATGATATGAGGTAAAACCTGATAGTGCTGGGGTGCTCTCAGGAGCCTTGAACCAGGTTTCTGTCACAGCACAGACATCGATGTTCTCCATACTGAGAAGGGCCTCGAGTGCATGCATTTTGAGATTGAGACTGCTGGCATTGAGCAGCATTACCCTTAGTTTTTTTCCATTTTTGTGTTCTAGGGTGGTAGGTTTAGAAATTGAGCCTTGCCTAAAAAAGGCACTATGGGAGTGGCAAGAGCCTTCGCCAATATCCGGAATCCCAGGGGTGACAGGTGCAAGCCATCCCTTGCGAAGCAGCGTGGCTTGCACAGCATGTCATCCCAGACAGACAGACATTGGATCCCCTTTGAATGACACCAGAGTTTAAGCCAATTGTTAAAGCTGATCATCTTATCTCTGTATTGTGGCATCATTCTTGGTGAAGGTAGGATACTGCTCAAAGTCAGGGTCATACCTGCCTGGGCTACATAATCAGAGAGCTCCTCAATGTCTCTTTTCATGTAGTCCAAAGAGGTACGTCTCAGGTCGTTTACACCAGCGTGGACAATGACTGAGTCGTATTTGTACCTGCTGTTGAGAGACCTGAGTGCTTGCGTTATGTGGCGGATTCTAGAGCCCGACAGGCAGCTTACTGTAACCCTCTCCTTACTCAGTCTGGTGAGCGGGACGTCAGTGTGTCTGACTATGGAGTCACCAATGACTAGTGTGTCTGGCATTGTGGTTGGCCTTAAGGGCTGTGACTGTTTGACACTCTGACTGTGAGGTCTATGTGTTGCAGGTGTTGTGTTATGAGGTGGTAGTTGTTTGGGTGTCTGCTTTGGTGGCCTCTGCTGTTTTGGTAGATTTTTGATCAGAGCCTCCGAGTATGTCTTTGTGTGTTTATGTGTATGATTTGAGGTTGTGATGGTACTATGTGAGACTGGGTCTATAGTGTGTGTGGTAACCTTCTCCTCCTGTCTGGTCTTGCCAGACCTATGTTGAGAGAGCTCAGCCTCCAGTTTGGCCGTATAGTTGCATCTCTCGCATGTATTTGTGTTTTGTGGGAGGAGGAGAGGGTTGTTCAGGTACATGAGGCAATTGTAACATTGCCTCAATATTCCCAGGTTCACCAGCTGAGCAGGAGAGGACACAAGCAACTGATCCCTCGACATGCTAGAAGGAATAGACAAAAAAACTTTCAAAGAGATTCCGGGGGATGTGGGTGTCCGAGAAATGGGGTTCGCCTTTTTGGGGTACTATCTATAACAAGAGTGCTGTATCAAAGTGATAAGTACTGTAGGAGCAAGTGCTAGGTTTAACAGATAAAGAATAGTCTACTCAGAGTCAGGTAGAGATGATCTTTTTAGTTATAGGATATGCTGATTAGATCAGTAGTATAGTTCGAGGAAGGTAGTTTTAAGGGAAAATTTGAAGAGTGGACTTTAGGTAGCCCTAATAGTTTAAATCTGCTTAACCGGCGCTGCCCTAGTGTGCAACGGTAGCAGCTCCACGCTAAATCATGCAAACGCAGCTTAGCGTGTTTTATATCAGGGGGCTGAAAGAAGCTAGGAACTGGCCCAAAACGACCAATAGACTACAAGTTACTGGCTGAAACCTCACAAAACTGGACCAACAGGCAGCTCAATGCTTCCCACTCCCACTGGTAAGCAAGGGAACTTCCTCTCTTCCAAATTAGGCAAAGAATCAGTAACAGGAACTGCAAACAAAGTCCAGGGATCAGCAAGCTCTGAAACTGGACTACTCTAGCTCAGTAAGGCGGGAAAACAAGAGATATTTTTTTTTTTTTTTTTTTTTTCAGAAAACAAGCAGAAACAGATACAGTAAACACTTATAAATGCTATAAATCGGCTATCACAGCCGACACAAACAATTTGCAACAATTACAGATTTTAAAAGTAACAAACTGAGAAATCAAGTGCAATAACAGAATAAATGCAGAAAACAATAACAATGTATCAGCAAGCAGGCGAAATACAGTTGCTAGATAAACAGAAGTGGAAAGCCACAAAAAATATACTTAAATCAGGTAAAGTCGCTTTTTTAGCTCTCTGAAGCTTGGATTACTCTGCTGGCCACCACGAGGATCTGTGCTGAGTAGGTACAAGCTGAAAAACGCGCTTTTAGCGTGTTTTATATCAGGGGGCTGAAAGAAGCTAGGAACTGGCCCAAAACGACCAATAGACTACAAGTTACTGGCTGAAACCTCACAAAACTGGTAGTCCACACAGTGTCACCAAATAAATATGCAAGTACTGTCAAAACAGATCAACAACAATGAAAGGTTTAAATATACTTAATAATAAATAATAAAAGAACAAGAAATACTCAGTATATATTCACAGTGATGTCAGAGTTCAAAATCATAGGAAACAGTTAAAACATTGCAGAACAGTCGCAAATAAAGAAAAAATATCTAAACTAAGCTTTACCCAATACATTAATCAAACTCTGGTTGTCTATGCCATTCATACTTAGGGTTTTATCCCTCTATGCCATAGAGCTGGCTTTTGGTCACTACTCAATGTTCTTACTGTGCATCTCAATTTCATATTTTAATTTTATACTTCTCTCTGCTATCATGTCCATCATTACTGCTTTTTGGGACCACAGTGGTGCAGCAATTAGTACTGTCACCTCACAGCAAGAGGGTCTCCGGTTTGATTCTCATCTGGGGTGCCTTCTATGTGGAGTCTGCATGTCCTTCTCATGGTCATGTGGCTTTCCTCCGGGTGCTCCAGTTTCCTCCCATATTCTAAAGACATGCAGTAGGTGGATTGGTACTCTAAACTGGCCATAGGAGAGAGCATGTGTGAGAGTGAGAGGTGCAAATGAACTACCATGTCAGGGCTAGCCACCTGGTGGTATAAGCCTTGGCTCAAGAAGACTGCCACTGCGGAAGTGACACCCCGACCCCATGTGCAAAATGGGAATAAGGGTTGAGGATAGATGGATCTAAACTAAGCTTTGCTACATTCCTGGCTATATTTAAGAGAATTATACTATTCACTAGTAACTTACTTCATCAGAGCAAGGCAGATTTGTGGTAAATGGATCTTGTTAGGTCCAAGACAGAATACAGAATGCAGTCTCTCTCTAAGAAATGTTTTAAATTAATATCTAAAATATTACTGCTGGGATAGCTTGCAGAATGACAATTTCTTGTCATCTGACTCTATCCCAGGTGACACCCTGACTGCTGGAAGCTAGCAGTATTTAATATTTACCTGTAAAAATACATGCTGGAAGTCATAAAACAATTACATTCCTTTATAATTTCACAGGTAGTAATTAATTCACTCCGAAGACAATACAGAAAGCTCTCTAGTACCAACATTATTACTCCATCCTAGCCTATAAAGTAATTTAATTTTAGCTAATTTTTCTGACTTTAACCTCCTGTATTCCAGTTTCCACTGTTAAAATATATATATTTAAACAGTTACAATAATGCATGCACATTTCTGTTCTCTTGCAACAGGGCACACTGTGGTTACATTTTAAACAGCACTTTGCAAAAATCTTTTCAACATACACTTCTGTACCAGCAGTTTGATATACACATGATATACAGTTCTAATTCATTTGTAACACAAGCATCTTATATAAATCATGCTGATATTCACAAATGATATATAATTATTTACAAAATTCCCGATAACTGTGCTGGCACTATCCTCCTTTGTCACAATTCTTTCCCCCTTGAAGACTCAAGCTAGTTTTTCAAGTGACCCTTGAGAAACATTGCATGAGAGGGATGAGCCTATCTGGGAATACATTACCCCATTCTCTGTCTTGAGAACCTATCTGTGTTGGCATTGCTAACCCCACTGTGGTGCTTCACTGTCATATCATACCATATGCCTGCAACCCTAAGCTCCACCTTACTAACTTGGCAGTTTTCTGGTTGGCTTGAAGTAGACATATTAAGGGATTGTGGTCTGTAACTACAGTGAATTTCTTTCCAATACAGATAAGACTGAAGTTTTTGCAACGCCCACACTATGGCAAGACATTCCTTTTCTAAAGCTGCATAGCATTCCTCCCTGGGTTGGAGTCTATGGCTGAGAAATACCACAGGGTGCTCTTCTCCTCCTGAGGAAACCTGGCTGAGTACAGCCCCCACTTCATTGTTTGAAGCATCTACCCACACAACAAATTATTTGCTGTAATCTGGACTGGCTGACACAGGGGGTCCTCCCAAAGCTCCTTTAAGATTCTGGAGTGCCTGTTCACATGCTGGAGTCAGCACCATCTTATCTGGCCTGATTTTCCTTGTCAGGTCTGTGAGGGGAGTAGCTATGGTACTATAATTGGGGACAAACTTTCTGTAATACCCTCCTGTCCCTAAGAATGCCCTCACCTGCTTTTTGGTAAGCCTGAATTGCATCCACTTTGGCAGGTTTTGGCCTGATCTTACCACTCCCTTATGCTCCAGGTAGGAGACCTCTGCCATACCCACCTGACACTTACTGGGTTTAATGGTCAACCCTGTTCTCTGTAGTCTGCCCAGCATCTCCATAACATGCTGAAGGTGTTCTTGCCAGGAATGGCTGTAGATGGCAATATCATCCAGGTAAGCAAGGGTGAAATCTCCTGCTCCTGCTAAGATATGATCCACCAGCCTATGGAAAGTCACTGGGGCATTTTTCATCTCAAAGGGCATCTTCGTGAACTTATACAAGCCAAAAGTAATCACAAAGGCTAACCCGTCTCAAGTGTTGGGAGTCAGGGGCACCTGCCAGTAGCCCTTGGAAAGATCAATAGTGGTAAGATACTTAGCCACCCAGCTGCTCTAGGGCTTCATCTGTCCTATGCATGAGGTAACCATCTGACTCTGTGTGACTAATTTCCTGTAGTCCACACAAAAGTTGGTGCTGCTGTCCTTCTTTGGTACCAGCACCACTGGGGAGACCCATGGACTGCTGGACTCCTGGATTACCCCCTAGTTCCAACATTTCCTGTATCGCCTTCCTCAGTGTCTGTCTGACTCTCTCAGGCACCCTAAAAGGGGCTTTCTTAACAGGCCTTTGGGGTCCTGTATCCACATGTTGCTGCACCAGGTGGGTGCACACGGGTTTCCCACTGAACATGCCCCCAAACCCCTGTAGCACTGCTCAGATTTCTCGACCCTGGGAAGGGGACAGCTGCTGGGACACTGCTACCCCTTCCACTGAGGTGTCAGTCCGAGCCTCACTGAGGAGATCAGTCACCAGATCCCCCTCAAACTCCTCTTGCCATCCACTACAAATACTCAGTACAAGGGCCTCTCTATCATGGTAAGGTTTCATCATGTTAACATGGTCCAATTTGTGTCCCTGCCACCTGCCTAGTAGTTCTACAATGTAGTTAACATCTCTGACCTTCCTTACCACTATGAAGCGTCCCTCCAAAGCTGTCTGCAGCTTGTTGTGCCTGACAGGACTGAGAATCATAACCTGCTGCCCCACAGCATACTCTCTAGCTCAAGCATTCCTGTCACACCAGACCTTTTTCTGCTGTTGGGCTTCTGCTAGGTTCTCCTGGGCCAGGCCCATGTGTCCCCTGAGCCTTGTCCTGAGATTTCGAACATATGCCACAACAGACTCCTTGTGGGATACACATTCACCCTTCCACTCATCATAAATCAAGTCTAGAGGTCCTCTCACCATATGCCCATACAGCAACTCAAAGGGTGAAAAACCTGTGGATTCCTGGGGCACCTCCCTGTAAGAAAATATTTGTCCCAGTCCTTCTTAAACTGGTCCGCAAATGCCCCTAGCATTGTGTAGAGTTTAACCTCTCCACCAGACCATTAGTCTGGGAATGGTAGAGGGTGGTCTTTAGGTGCTTCACCCAATAGTGCTTCCACAGACAAGCCAGCAGATCTGACATGAAACTGGCACCTCTGTTAGTCAATATTTCTTTTGGGAATGCTATCCTGCTGAAAATCTCTAACAAAGCATTTTCCACCTTTTTGCCTCATTGAGGGACACAGCCACTGCCTCGGTGTATCTGGTAGCATAATCTACTACCACTAGGATATACTTCTTTCCTGGGTAACTTGAGTTACTCAGAGGCCTCACAATATCCACAGCTACCCTCTGAAATGGCTCCACAATCACAAAGGCACCAAAAGAGCTTTCGCCTCATCTCCTGCTTTGCCAACCTTTTGGCACTGCTCACAAGTCCTGCAGCACCCTGCTACATCCCTGAAAATCCCAGGCCAATAAAAGTTCTGCATAATGCGTCTCTTGGTATGCTTTATGCCCATATGACCTGCAAAGGGAATGTCATGGGCTATGGCTAGAAGTGCCAGACAGTAGGCTCTGGGCACTACCAACTGCCGTATTATCTCATCCTCTAGCCCTCCCTCAGTGGTCCACTGTCTATACAATAACCCTTTGTCCCAGTATACAATTTCCTCTTTTCCTTGAGAAGCATGCACATCCCTGGCTACCTCCCTCAAGCCTTGTAATGTAGGGTCTGAGCTACCTCCCTCAAGCCTTGTAATGTAGGGTCTGAGAGCTGAGCCTATCTTAACTCTCTTTGCAAACCTTCCCAGCTCCCCTTCCACAGGAAGTCTGGTATCCTCTGACACTGGTGCCTCACTGTCAGCCTGGGTACTACTACTCACCTCTGCCCTTGCAGTCATTCTGTCCAAGGAAACATCAGTACCCACAAGTGGCTCACCTTTAGTCTCATTGCTACAGGGTAGCTCCCTCCCTGACATAGCCACCTCACCAGTCCTGGCATCAAGTGGGCAATTTGTCTGGGTCCCCCCAGGTTATCAGACCCACATGCTTGTATCCAAGCCTGACTGCATGCAACTGCATGCACACAAGGTACTGCATTATCAAAATCATTCCCTATCAGGACATCTGCAGGGATATCCTCAAATACACCTACTTGCTTGCTTCCTTTTCCACCCTCCCAGTCAAGGTGAACCCTAGCCAAAGGTATTTGGAATGGGGTCCCTCCAAAAGCTCTGACTGGAGTAGACTGCCCAAGTAAGTAGTGTTTCTCTAACTATTGCAGGCTTCACAATGGTTAATTTAGAGGCTGTGTCTCTCTTAGTAGTGGCATGTTTATCATCTACTAAGATAAGATATAACCTTTTGTGGCAGTTTGGTACCCTTGTTGTCTGCAGACAACTTACCACTGGCATTTTATCATTCCCACTTACTGCCTCTCCCACCTTTTGTTCCCCACCTTGCCTCCGTGGACATCTATATGCTACATGGCCCCACTGGTTACATTTAAAACATTTCACCCTTGATCCTGGCCATGTACCTGAACTAGTGGCCTCCCCTGTTACTGGCCAACTCTGTTGGAGCAGTTTAAGCTGCTCGCCATGGGTTTCCTTAGAGCCATGTGCAGCTGGGTATCCCTTTCCTGTGGAGTGATTCCCTGCTTGCCAGGTATAGGTCTCCATTTTTCCACAACTCATCTGTAGTAATGCATTCCCTACCTGCCAGCCAGATTCTCATGTCCTTACGCAAACTGCTAAGGACTTGTTCCCTCACCAAAGGTGTGCCAGCCCTTCAAAAGTAGTGACGTGACACCCACTTACCCACCTATGTAAATATGTGCTTAGTTCAGCAATATATATTCACACACACTTTCATCTGCCTTGCATCTAAGCTCACAAAACCTTTTTCTATAAGCTTCAGGTGTTAAGTTAAAACACTCTAATAAACAATTTTTAACTTTATTATAATTTAAGCAATCAGTATCAGACAACTTAGAAACAGCAGTTACAGCTTTACCATGGAGTGAGAGAGTCAGGAACTGTACCCAGAGCCCTTGGTCAACATTATACTGTTTTAAAGATCCTTTCAAACATATGAATAAAACTATCAAAGGTATCACTCTCCGTAAATTGTAGAAGTAGTTTACTGACAGTTATTGCTTCTGGGGTTCTGTTACTCCCTTCCCCATTACCTCCATGACCCAGGCGAAGAGTCAGCATTTCCTTTTCATGTTGCCTCTGCCTCTCATTTTCTTTGGCTTCCAGACGTCTCAGTCTCTGCTGAATCTAAGTCCATTTGTTTCTGTTTGTCCTTTTCATCAGCCTCCAAACACTGCAGTTTCTCATTTTCTTCAGCCTCTAAATGCTGCAGTTTCTCATTTTCTTCAGCCTCTAAATGCTACAGTTTCTCATTTTCTTCTGCCTCTAAATGCCACAGTCTCTCTGCTGATTCTACTGCCAAACATTTGGCCTCCAGTTCAAGTCTCTAACTCCAGATGGATTTTTAAGTCCTCTGTGGAAAGCTTGAACTGTCCATTTTCTGAGAGATGTACATCCCCAAGGCCAGTCTGGTTGTCATCCAGGTTCCTGGTCTGTGATGCAGCTGTGACTAAGACTACAATCATTTCTGCTTTAGTCAGGTTGGCATGCACCAATCCTTTGTCTTGGCACAGCTCAGCCAACTGGCTCCTTGTGAGCTTGCCATACTCCTCTGCTGACATCCTTGCCTGTCTCTCTGACTGACTAAGCCGGCAAAAAATAAATAAAACTATTGTGATATGAAACTCTGAATTCTACTGTGTGGCTGGTTGAGAGTACAAATACCTTCTTTAGTGACCACTGTTTACAGGCTACAGAAATTCAATATCTGCACCACTGAATCTCAATATGTGATGTGGTGATCCCACCACTAACAACCAATAATGTGATGCTCCACCACTGGACCAGTAATCAAGAAGCCTCAATCTTCACCACTGGCACCAGTGGAGGATGTACACTGGGAGGATGACAAGTACACACACAGTATTTCCATTTGCAGCTCTATGCATCAACTGCAATTTCCCTTAAGAGCACACAGAGACCCACAGTCAGTCTGGGGCTGGTTTATCCCTCTTTCTCCAGATCCCCAATAAGACTCCCCACTGGCACAGCTATAGAGTTGAGATCACAGCTGAGTGGTCAAGCCAAGACCTCCAGCACCCTCTCTGTCCGACCAGCACTTTGTGTCCCTGCCCAAGTAGCTGACATACACTCTTTGACGTTTGATTAATGCACGCACACACAAAACACACACACACACACACACACACACACGCCTGTGAAACGCTGGCACAGGTTTACTGGCTATGCCCCCTTCCCTTTTTCCCAGATTATAAGGTAGTTATCATTGCCACCAGCCAGCTCCTTATCAGCTACTTTAAGGTCCTTAACAAAGGGTGTCCAATCTTACTGTGTAATATTAATATTAATACAAATTGTAGTTTGACCAAGAGTAAGGCTATTAGTAGTGGCCCACACAGTGTCACAAATAAATATTGAAGTACTCTCAAAACTTAAATATCGCTAGACAGATCAGCCACAATGAAAGGTTTAAATATATTTAATAACTAACAACACAAAAATGCTCAGTATATACTCATAGTGACGTCAGAGTTCAAAATCACAGGAAATATTTAAAACAACATTGCAGAACAGTCTCAAATAAATAAAGAAAAATATCTAAACTAAGCTTTGCTATATTCCTGACTATATCTGAGAGAATTATACTATTCCCTAGTAACATGTAACATACTTCATCAGTGCAAGGCAGATGTATGGTGACTGGATCTTGTTAGGTTCAAGACAGAATACAAAATGCACTGTGTCTCTTTAAGAGACTTTTTAAATTAATATCTCAAATATTACTGCTGGGATAGCTTGCAGAATTATACAATTTCTTGTCATCTGACTCTATCCTAAATGAAGCCCCCCACTGCTAGAATCTAGCGGTATTTAGCATCTACCTGTGAAAATACATAGGCCTCAGATCTTTGGCAGATGCTGGAAGTCATAAAACAATTACATTCCTTCATACTTTCAGAGGTAGTAATTAGTTCACTCTGAAGACAATATAGAAAGCTCCCTTGTATAGACATTATGTCTCCGGAATAGCCTATAAAGTAATTTAATTTCAGCTATTTTTCTGAAGTTAACCTCCTGTATTCCAGTTTCCACTGTTAAAATATACACATTTAAACAGCCACAATAGTGTGTGTATATTTCTTTTCTCTTCCAGCAGGGCACACTGCTGTTACATTTTAAACAGCACTTTGCAAAAACCTTTTCAACATATACTTCTGTACCAGCTGTTTGAAATACACATCGCATACAGTTCTAATACATTTGTAACACAATCATCTTATATAAATCATGTTGATATTCACAAATGACATAGAATTATTTTAAAAACGTTCCAGATAGCTGTGCTGGCAGTACCCACCTTTATCACACTGTAACTAATTTATTGCCTACTAGTCGTGCTCTCCTCACTCTTTTTTAAACATACCTCATCACCTTCTTATTAACTGTCTAACTATACTTTGTTCCTTATGCTTATCTTGTTGTGCTCTAATTAGCACAATAGCATTCGTTTTTACATATGTATTCAAAATGGCAGTTATTTAAATTTTACATTTGAAATAGCTCAAATGTTTCCCCAAATTAATCAGTATAGCAGCGCACTTTTTTCCCTAATGCTTATCTTGCTGTGCTCTAATTAGCACAATATTATTCCTTTTTACATATTTATTCAAAATGACATAGTTATTTAAATTTTACATTTGAAATATATCAAATGTTTCCCCAAATGAATCAGTATTGCAATGCTCTTGTTTTTTTTTTTAGATTTGAAACTTCCAACTGTTCAAAATTTCTCTTTCTACAAATATTTTTCTAAAGTACTGCTACATTTGTACATACATTACACCATTTATGCTAAATGTTTTGACATACTCAGTTGTAAATTTCTGTCTTTGCCTTGTGGCCTGGGTCATTGTTGAAAAGGGTTTTAAAACCTTTGTCATTGTTAGGATGTAGCCAGAATTTCTAGATCTGAGTACCAACATGTACCCCAAAGTATACCACCCCAAGCTTTTGCCATCCCAACTGTAACCTTCCCTCACCAGTCTCTGGCAAACATTCATTTACAGCACTTCCAATGCTGCTTAATAATTTGTCCTGAAAGTGAAACAAAGTTAAAAAATTACAGAGCTATGAGAGGGTTCCTTGCTAAGGGATCACAGCAACCACTTAATCAGAATTCCAGAAAAATACATAAAGCTTAAGAAGTGTACATGGAGTCTTATATGATATTATGTATGCCTGGTTATGTCCTTGGCCATGACGTATGTTTGGATAAGTTATACGTAACTTGTTCAAGATAATGAGTTATGTTGCATCACTTCTCATTTTCTGACAGACAGTGACTTACTGGATGTCTAGCTGTATTTGGGTTGTAATAGAAGATGTTCTCTAAAGGCTGCCCAGTGCCCACACTATGGCTACCATAACAATAAATTAAACATAACAATAAATTAAACATACTATAGGCTGGAATAGCAACAGCAAAAGATAGGGTACTTGCGTATTATCGCAACCAGATTTTAGCGATAATACCACTTGCTTCTCGATATAAAAGCTGTCCCTTATTGTTGTAACAATGTCAGGAAATGTCTTTTCTTTCACAGTAAAGGTTGTTTTAAGAAGGGTTATCAAGAACAAGGGATAAAGTTAGTGTTTCGCTGTGGCTGTGTGCACTTTACTGGCAACGTGTGGAGTTATCTCATTTGTGCATTAACGGTGCTTACAGCCACAGTGACAGTAACTTTTTCTGGTGTTCTTGCTAACCCTTCTTAAAACTACCTTCACTGTGAAATAAAAATCAATTTAAACATAACCATTCCTGTGCTGCTAATATTAAATCACCCTTTCTTCTCTAACTTTGCCTGATGTCCTGAATTGTTTGTCCCCAACACACCTTTTAGGTGCAACACTATAGACAGATAACGGGAAAAGCAGACGTGATGGCGAAATCTCCACGCTTGAGACTGTTGTGCTGTTTACAAAGTCAGAATTCACGTGTTGTACATCTTCAATTTCCCTTCCAAACAGCTCGTTTGCTGTACTTGTTACATCAGTTACACATTCCCCTTAATGTTTCATTAAGGACGCTGGAAATATCTGAACAGAAAGGTCAATGTGCCTAACTGCTGTCATGAACTTCAAAGGTCGTGGTTGATTCAAATAGCTGCCATCGCTGAATGATGAAATGTCGTTAGGGGTCTTATAACAGTAATGGTTCACATACATAATTTGCTGGTCTTCCTGAAGGTAATCCACAGTTTGTACTGAGCAATAAGGACTTTCAATAAGACTGTACAGTGTTGCATGGGCTCCTTTGACTTGAAGTATGCTATTTTTGCAACCACGAAAATCTGGTTGCGATAATACGTAAGTACCAAATATAGCTATACAAATGAAAAATGAAAACACTAAAAACATTTCTGATAGACTGAAGCTTTTTGAATTGAGTGGCCAAAAGTTAATTTAATAAATCATCTCACTGAACCTTTTTCTCACAACCCCCCCCCAAGCCATATTTCTCACAGTCAAAAATGAACAGATAACAAAAGAAGATACCTTCTACAGCAGAATCTGCATTGACGTAAGCAACTCCACGTTCTTGTAGCAATTTTGCATTTTCCTGCATTAAAAAAATGGAAACACTTGTAAGGAATATCATAAAAGGACAGCTCTCTGATTAACATTTTGCTAGAAATATTTTGAATGTTGATCTTTGCTACTGTCACTGCAACTTGTTTTTCAAGATTCGAGTGCAGATGACTAAATGGTGCTTACTGAAAAGACTGACTGATCAGCATTCCTCTGAATGTATATTTTTCACCTGCTGAAATATTAAAATTTGGGTGGTCAGACAGAAATATCAAAGGAGCTGAGTTAGAAGAACTGGTATATCTATCAAGGTGTGTGTGTGTGTAAGGTTGTTTGCTGCAATGCACATGTGTGTGTATGTGTGTCTAAAAGACTATGCCAGCATGGACATATCTGTGTGTGTGTGCGTGTGTGTGTGTGTGTGTGTGTGTGTAAGCACTCACACATACCATGTACATTCTTCTTTCTAGGCACAACTGAATATATAAGCAATGAAGCACTGTATTTAACCTCAGTAACATCACAACTCCAATGAAGGGCTCCTGTTAATCCAAAACCTTGAATATTTGTAAAACCTGCACTAGTCCAATAAAAGGTATTACAGCACCACTATGCCCCAGTGTCTTTGTGTTTTCTGTTAGTTGGTCTGCATGGCATTTCTTAATGTTTTCCATCAACAGTGGTATTATGAAGACACACCAGTAAGGATTACCTTGTACATTAGGTTACTCAACTTTCTGTGAGAAAAGTGCAGAAGTGATACTCTGGGTGAGTGCATAATAGCAATGAATCCATGACATAGCATGATAAAAACCAAAGTAAAGTACTTTTAACACATTGCTGTGGTATTTATACAACTGTTAACACTAATGAAAAGTAACTGCCAACGTTTCAATACACAACATGCTACAAAACATTGCATAATACTGTCGCAAATTAATTATCTTTGAGGTATTATTTGAAATATCAGTTTGTAAATTAAGTGTTTGCGCAGTACTCCTACAGTATGCATCTCACATATTTCAGTATAAAATCTACCAGGTAAAGCTTAGTAGCAATGTGAACTGCTATCATGCAAAAAGTAAGGCAAACAGATTTCTTGCACCAAGCATAGTAAAGCAAAACTATCTTGCTGGTTCCAGATCCATGGCATTGAGAGATGAAGTCCTGACTACAGCCCAGGCAACCTGAGATTGATTAGCTGCTTGGTCACTGGAAGAGGAGGAGGATGGGGTGGGAAAGAGGGGCATTTTATCTGCTTGTCCACTCTGGGAGGGAGGGGAGGGGAGTGACTTCTGTCAAGATTAAGCAGGTCTTTAGTGATGGGATCGCAAAACAGATTGCCACTAAGAATTCAACATTAGAGTGTAGGTCTAGAGTTGATGGACATTATGTGCAGTGATGTGTGTGATGTCAGCAGCTCTGCCCAATTAGGGCATTAAAAAAAACACGCATACACATGACAGTGTATGCAGTGCATCATGGTACCATTCAATACTTATGGTGAAAAGGCATCGGTGTAACAAATGTATTAAATTAATCTAGATTAATCCAGAGGTTAAGAAATCTCATAATTTTAGGGATTTGCTGTCCCACAATGAATCAAGTGGGCCCATCAACAGTTTGCAGCACATGTTGTCTAATGAACAGCAGGGAGCACCTTTACCATGGGTTATCTGACAGCATTAGCAGTTTACACAGCTTTTGCAAATGCTAAACAATTTGCCTGCATAAATCTGGAACAACTTTTACCAGTCCACATGTCAGTGTCGAAACTTAAACCTTGTAATCAGCATTTAAGGCAGATAATGGACAAAAATATCTCAGATAAGGCTTTTGCTTTCATGCACTGGTAAATTCACAACAGGGATGTGTTCACCATTAATCAACATTATAAACAGTGTGTGTGTAAGACATTCTTTCTTGACTGTACATCTCAGTTTTAAGCTCATCATTGTCCTGGTTGCTGCTTTTAAGAATGTTTTAGTGATGTAGTAGCCTTCGCTCTTGGACAGAAATTTGCAGATTCTGCATTTTGACTGTTCTTAGCATATATATTCCATACTGGATGCTAGCTTGAATTTCCCTATCTAAATGGAAAATTTCTCCATGTATTTCTCCAGACGTTATTCCCAGAAATTTGTAGTACCTGGTCAGCAGAGTTTCTGACAATACTTTGCCCTAGATCCAAAAGGTGATTAATGCCACTATGGCTTTATTCTGCTTTACTCTTTAGCAATTATTTTAAATGCAATTTGTACCTGATTATGTTTTTTAGGATAGGTGAGCTGGCAATGGCCACTCACCCCCATCCTCGTTCACCTGGCTCCTACAGTGCCTGAGTCACTGATCGTGAGCCGCTGGTCGTACTCTGGTCATCTGTATCACAGTCATGGCTTTATCTCATAATCCTGCAGGCTGGAGTAATGTTTACATTTGATGCAGTTGAGAACAAAATGGCTCATTTCAGTTAATAAAGCAGCCTATATTACAATGAAAGCCATATATTTTCTTAAAAATGGTAAATGCTGGCCACTTAAATTATCTGAAAATAGACCATAATGAGTGGCAACACAGGATATCTTTAGAATTGTGAAGAGTTGGACTCCAGATGTTTAGGAATTAGGGGAATTTGTTTGAATTTTGTAGGCTATATTACAAGAAATGTATACTTCTACTCTAATGTAAGTATATATATTCTGCTTGCATAGCAAAGCATGATCTTTTGCAATAAAACTGTCTCTTTAATATGTTTTCCAAACTAGTAACAGAAATACAAACTGGCACGTGAAGATCTACAATGTCAAATGTTTGTTGGTAACACACTGGACACAATTCCATAATATTTTACTTGGCAACGCATGCCCAGAACACATCATTGTTGTGTACAAAATCATTCCCACAACTTGGACATTGAGCTGAATTAATATGGCCCATTTGAAAACTGTAAGCTGGGGGACTAATAACCATTAAATAACCACAGCAGCTGGTGATCCACTGTCTTGGGGAAAGAGCTTGAGGTCAAAGGCAGACAGGAGCTTATCAACGTGGGAATGAGATTCTTCAGCATACATACCTTAAAGCTATGGAAACTAGATCTCAGAGGATTCAGGTGATGCTCTCTACAGGGTGGATTATGCTTGCCTTTTATTAAGTCTAAGTGAAGACAGATTTGTACTTGGATAAGAGTAGACCACATCAAGTCTAGAAGTACCTCCATCTAACTTTCCAAGCAATATTATAATGCAGATTAATGTGACCAAAGGAGGCAATCAAAATGTTCTTTAATGAGGGATACATTAGGTAACTCAAAAAAAAGTATGTGTTTAATCCAGGACAGCCACCACTTAGAATGAGTAGTACTTCACAGTCAGGGAATACGTCAGACAAGTATAGAAGTGCCCAAGATGAATTCTGATTTCTATAAGGCTTATTTTCTTAAGGGCTAGAAATGTTTGATGTATAGAATGTCACTTGGGAGCTGGAATTTGATGGAGAAATCAAGCAACTTTAAGATAAGATGTGCTCTTACTCTGTGTGATATAAGCTTCAACTCACCCCATAAAGGTATGCCTGAATGGTCTATATTTAAATGATGCTCAGTGAAAAAGTAGCAACAAAATTCTTTAGATCAACAACACCAAGCCCATACTGTTTGACTACTGTCACTAGGATATTGATGAAGCTCTTCCTCGTTTTGTCATCATAAATAAACAATGGCCAATTTGGGGATTATTTTTACACCAACTGATGACTGCTCTGAGCACAGACATGCCTTAGTAAGTAGTGAAGCTAGGGTCAAAAATACATGGTCAGGGATTTTACATATGCTATAGGTGACAATGGGAGTTTCTTTTATGTATATCTTTTTACCAAATGGCCTTCCCATAAGATTGCTAAACAAGAGCTTAGTAACTGAGGTATGGAGAAGGATGTTAGGATAGTGACTGAGTTATTATGGAAATGAAGATCATCCAAACTAATTCCAAAGACATGCATCTGGAGCTTTTCTCCCCGGGGCCTCTGTTGAAAATAGGCTCTGTTCTAGTCAGACTTTCCCAGTTAACAAATGTTAAATAAATAGAGTTATTCAACTAAGTTAAAAATATTGGTTTATTAAATGAAACGGCTCCAATTAGTCTTGAGATCCTATAAAGTTCCATTAGTTTAGTATACATTATTTGGATGACATTTTGTGGACTTCTGGTGAATAAAAGGCAGACATACACAAACACAAGGAAATGGACCTCTTCATCATGCAACTTTTAGCCAGACACTGAGGAAAGATTATGCATCCATAGGACTATGGACTCGGTGATCAGCAGAAATAGGGTAGAGGAATTGAGGACATCCTTGCCTTGTGTTAACGGCAGAAATGAATCCCAGTTTGTCAACACTGTGACCATGACAGGTGAATGGGTGACTTTAAAAAGTTAAGCAGGGAAGTGACAGACTTATAGTACTTTGAAGAGATACTTCCAAAGTACAGAATCAAATGCCTTTTCAAAGTTTACAAGAATTTTTAATATGTGGTCATTTGACTGTTTAACAGATTGAGTAGCGATTAGAGAACAAAGACAACCAGGGCTCCCAGCTTGAGTGGTATGTATAAGACATGTTAACAGCAATTGGATTCTTAATGCCAGCATCTTAATTGGGAACTTTGTTTCAACATTTATTAGTAAGCCTCTAAGACAGTTAACAATAGCTGAGTAGTCTGTTTTTGATTTGGGATAGCACAATAACGAGAGAGAGAGAAAGAGAGGCTCTCTTGAAATGGGCATAGAATGAAGCATGTGTAGAATGGGGGAGGGGTGTTATTTCATGTTGGACAAACATATACAAGACTGTACAACATATCTGTCAAATTTAGATTCTGGAAGAGAATTTGTATATGTTGTAAATCCTATTACTGTTGAAAGTGGCCCAGAGTAAAGATTAGAATAAAACATTTTAAAAGCTTTTTTCATTTCCTTAGTATTTGTTAGTCTAGATTCTCTGTCTTCAGTCAAAGATGACCTGTTTTTAGTTAATGTCTTTTAAGTCTATTCACTAAAAATGGATCTGGATTGTTTCTCATTGCACAAGCCAGTAGAGATGCAAGATCAAAATATAACTATGATTTGCATAACGTTCATAGACTTAGTTGCATTTAAAGATCCTATTCTGATCATGTGATATTCCTGAACTTCTTTCTACATAAGGCTACATGAGCCTGGGCCTTTAACAAAGTATGTATCAAGTAACTTTCTATCCTGTATATTAGCATGGTTTTCTACAAGGGACAAATAACCGCAAGCTCAAACTTAAGAATGTCCCACAATATAAACGGTGGCATACAGTTAATAGGGTAAAGACATACTTCTTCACACTGGTTTGAATGTAATTGCATGTTGTGAGGTACTCATAATGAGTGAGGTTGTAAAAACATATTAGCTAGAACAAACTCCAAAGAGAGGCAAACACTGCCATAATCTAAGATTGGCAGGGAATAATGTTGGAGCACATGGCTTGCTAGATAACCCTTATTTTAAATTAACCAGAAGTCAATTCTGTTAGAAAAACTGCCATTTGAAAGAACCTCCACATGATCTGAAAAACACAATACTAAATCAATTTACTTACAATAAATTGTATTTTGGAATGAGGTTCCTTCGTATTTCTTGGTCAGTCAAAAAAGGAGTTAAACAACCACACATTTACCAAGAGTGACTACATTCTTAGATCCCAATTTCCCAGTCATCGTGTATTAGGCAGTATCAACTTTCCTATGAAAGACTTTTGAAATTACGCACATGAAACAGGTTTCCTTGTAAGAAACCCAGCACTGTGTCTGGACAATAAAACACCAGCAAACCAGGTTTCCAAATAATAGTAAAGACAGCCAGAAAGTAAAACAGGGTTGAAATACTATTTTACAGCAAAGATGATGTATATGTGAAAAAGCATGTTTTTCTATTAAATCTTTTGAAAAGCCTTGAACTATTTTTACATTTGAACTCTTCAAAACCTATAATTTTCTTTTTCTTGCTGTTGAAATGATTACTGTTTTGTATTGGTAACCTAAAGATCTTCTGTGGGTGTCTCGACGTATCACTAAGAAGACTTGAGTAACAGTGGAACCATGGTAACAAATGACCCATTTGATCTTGATTATTGTAGGAGAGATGTTTATTGTGGAGTGATTTATACAAGTAGTTCTCTAAAAAGTTGATTAAATCATCACCTTCCCTTATTCTTGACCTATAAGGTATACATTACTTTATCATTACACGTTCCCTAAATATTATTTTTAATAAATTATGCAGTGGTGTCTTGATGATATTGTATGGTAGAGTGAACTTCCTGTAGATGAGTCTTTTAAAGCTAACTGGATGTGGAGTGCTTTATGCAAGTTGTTCTATAAAAAGCTGATTAAATCATCACATTCCCTTCCCTCATCTTGACCTATAAGGTATACATTATTTTATCATTGGATGTTCCCAAACTATTATTTTAAATAAATGATGCAGTGGTGTCTTGATGATATTGTATCACAGTGTGAACTTCCTGTAAATGAGAGTCTTGGAAAGCTAATTTTGCTATACAAGTATCAAAACCTGCTTTATTTCATGACTTCAACATTTTCAGTTCAGCACTGTTATTTTTAATGCATTTATTATATTACCACATAAGATAAAGGCACACATAAATAAACAGAAAAGAAAATAATGCATTTAACATTTTTCCATTTATAGACATTATACGTTTCCTTCTTTATAAAAACTGTTTAATCCAACATTACACAAACCACTCAGTTCCTGTCTTACATTAAATCTCACTCTTCCTACTAAACATTATTATGCATGTATTGTTCTTACAAATTCCATTTATGTCTATGTAATTTGCTTCTTACCTTTTCTAAAGATTCTTCTTTTTCAGTTCTTTTATTGCTTTTAGAATATTCAGTACTTCAAAATACAGTTGGTTTAGACTTTATTTTCTAGTAATTGCTGTCTTGGCAGCCAACAGAATTAAACTTAATAAGGACTTACTATATGTAGGCAATTCAGATCCTATCTCTCACCTCAAAAGAATAATTTCCTTAGTTACAGATATTTGATCCCCAAATATTTCTAACATAGTATTCGGCAGGAAGTTTTTATTAAACCTTTCAACTCATTACACTCCCCTCCCCCTCAAAAAAAAAGTTCCCAGTTACCTCCTTCTTCCCCACCATATCTCCATTTGTTATCTTACCTGAGGAAATTTTGTTTGAAATCTGCTTAGGTTATAAAAAAGACCAATGCAAACACTTCCAAGCAAAAATCCTAAAACTTCTGGGCTTTGTTGCATATTTGGGAACCATATACATGCATACATGTCTTCCCACTGTGCCCCTGCAAATTGCTTTTCCAGTGTTTCATTCCAACCTTTTCTAACATCCTCTGATTGAGCCTTATAGTTATCATTGCAATATTTTATATGACCTAATAATTATCCCCTTTGTAACAGCAGCCTCTGTTCTAGACTTGACTAAAAACTTTACCAGAGCATGTCTTTCACTTAGGACTCCCTATGCCCTTCTCATTGCCTCTACCATAATATCAAGACCTCATAGGGAAGTCAGTCTCTAACACGCAGTCCAAACTTCTTCTTGGCCTCATCTCACTCTATTACTTTTCCCTTGTAAGTCATTTTCTCCCAGTAAATTAGTTCTTTTAAATTCCAGCCCCCTCTTGCCTACATTCTGTACCCCTACTTGCTATCATCCTCATTGGCAAAATCATCTTTCTCCATTCATGTCTTGGATTGCTTCTTAGAACACATTCTGCAGCTTTATGAGTATAATATTCTGTATAGTGGTTGTTATTCACCTTAAAGAAATGCATACAAAATCCCACTCTCTCTTCATTTCTTTAACCCCCACTTATCAACATTCTTTTCCACTTAGAATTATAACCTTCTGATTGTGTTATGCATACTGGCCTTAATTTTATTCCTCTAAATTATCCCTTCAAATCAGGTAATCCTAAACCATCATGTTCTACTGGGAGGATAATCTAATTCCTCTTAAACTCTTGTCTTTTCCCTCTCAGATAAATTCTTACAACTATTAATTACTGTTCACAACAATAATTCCTTTTAAGGCACTCCTTAAAATGGAGAACATCGACATCTGTGCAGTGACAGAGACCTGTTTAAGGCTCCAGAGAGCACCCCTGCATTACCAGGCTATAATTCATACCACATCTTTCGGCAACCTAACCTGGACCGAAGCACTAAAGGCGGAGGTGTGTCCATATTCATTAAGGATATCCACACCTCCAGGCTAGTTGCTAAGCATAATGCATCTGAGATTATCCAAGTGCAACTAACAATGGGCAAGACTGCAATCCAAATTGTAGCTTTTACAGATCCCCTACCATGACCATGCCCCAGGATTCCCACTCCTCATTTCTTGATATACTGAAAAATATTAGGGTATAACCTAACACCATAATAATGAGCGATTTCAACTACCCCACCATTAACTGGGAAAACTACTCATGTACTAACTCTTGTGCTCAACGTTTTTTGGAATTCATAATTCCAACGCCTTGGATGAACTTATCCACACCCCCACCAGGGGCAGCAATATCCTAGACCTGTATAAAAAATGTCTGCGAATACACCAATAAGTGCCCAAGTTGCAAGACCGTGAACTAATACTGTAACGACCAAACAACCAAAATAATATAAAACACTTAATTTTATTAAATAAAATGACAAACCGAAGTTTAGCGCTTTCACCCACTATAACAGGGCTTCCTCAGAACTCACAAAACAAATTGAATTAGGCACTTATATGTCTTTTTTGGCGCAAAACACAATCAAATATTTAAAGTGACACAGCCATAATTAGACAACACAAGTAAAGGATGTAAAAACAATAAAAAGTACTAGAAATGACTTCCCATCTCTATAATCTGTTGCTGGTACAAAACATAAAACATTAAAAAATATTTATTAATGGATCATGATGTCTTTGTGTTGATGTGTATGTAAATGTATTTTGTTAATGAAATTATAAATAATATAAAATGTATATACAAATGTCTATTATCCATAATTAAAACAAATACCCAATATTCCATAGAGGTGTAATATAAATCCTAAATGACAATAATGAAGAATTAATGTATATTAATATAACAATTGTTGTAAGTGATGAAAAATAAATATATATATATATATATATATATATATATATATATATATATATAATACAATAAAAAAATGTTCATTAAATATATAAATACATGAAGTGTATAAATAAAAATTAACACTACTATTATAAAATTGCACTTACTAAGATGTTTAAAAAGATCTAAGCTAGTCTATAAACAAATTTTTTATAAAAACTTTTTTTAAAAATGTGTGTTGTAGTAGAGTTATTTATTAATTCTAGCGTACAATAATGGTTTGATGGATATATGGTCATTGAGACCTGGGGGGGGGGGGGTGGCATCAAGATAAATTTGCCACCATACTTCTCTATAACTTAAGCTTTTGATGTCTCCTCCCTTAGGATTTATTTTTAATATTTCTAAAATAATGAATTTAAAATAATGATCCTCTCCTTCATTAAAAAATATGCTTATATAATGCATTATTCATGTCCTTCATTTTTATACTATATGTATGATCATAAACTCTTTTCCTAAGATGTCTCTCAGTCTTACCAACGTAAAAACTGGAGCATTTTTGACATATACTTAAATAAATTACTAACTTACTATTACAGTTACCTAACTTACTTCTCACACAACTTTTTAATTCATTGTTTAAATTTATTGTTGTCTCATCGGACATGAATTTACATTGATTACAGGTACCACATTTTAAACTCCTATTTATGGCCAATTTTCTATCTATCTTCACTTCTTTTATATTCTACCATTTGCTTAATATTACTCCCCATTTTAAAAATAAAATTGAGTTTTGTACCAATGGCCTTAATAGTTTGAACATCATTAAATATTAAATGCCATGAATCACACAATTTTTTTTACATGACTAGCTGCCATATTATATTGAACTACACAAGAGTTTTGGTAATTGTTAGTAATAGTCGATTCCATCTTCCTCTTCACTAATGTTGTGCTAACTTCCTGTCCTAAAAACTTGTTTTTGGTACCCAACAATGATTGGTATCTGGTGTCACGTAAATCTAAAATGTATTGTATGGTAGCATCCATCATATTACTAGGGTATCCTCTTTGTAAAAACAACTTCTTGACATACTCTAATTCTACCCTTAAATCGTCGTCTGAGGTCATACGTGCTACACGAACGCATTGACCCTTAAAAATATTATTTTTTAATTTCTCAGGATGGCAGCTCGTATAATGTAAGTAACTATTAGAAAATGTGTCTTTTCTATGAATGGATGAAGACAGTTGATGTGCTTCATGTTTAATTAAGGTGTCTAAATATGGTACACCTATGTTGTTATAAGAATAGGTACATTTTAAATAGTCACTACTAGAATTTAAAAAATATATAAATGACTCCAACAGTGTCGTATCTGCTCCCCATAGAATATAAATATCATCTAAAAATCTTGAATAATATTTGACATATTGATAAAATTCACTCCCAAATAAAAACTTGTCCTCCTAATAAAGCATCACCAAATTAGCATAAATTAGTGCACAAGCGGCACCCATGGCGACACCTCTTGTCTGTTTAAAAAGTTTTCCTTCAAAATAAATAAAATTATTATCGAGAACTATTGACATCATTTCTTGTAATAAACATATCTCATCCCATTCGATTTTCGTGCATTTCCTTATACTGTTACTGAAGGCATCTAGTCCTAGACCTGGTCATTGCCAACATGGGCAACCAGTGTTCCACACCAGAGGTCAATTCCTCGTTGGTCAGATCCGATCACAAGCAAATTACCCTAGACATCCACATCCCACCTTCAACCCCCCCCCCCCACATTAGGGAAACCACCGTAAAAAATTTCTCCAAAGCCAACTTCACGCTTCTCAAGACAGATGTGGCAAACTTCACGACACCCATGCTGATGGACAATAGAGATACGATGCTGAATCCTATACAATTGCACTTTATAAGCACTTACACGAGTGCATGGGTCGTGCAATCCCTAACAGAACCAAGATGCTATCCTCCAAAAAAAGGAAGCCAATCTGGTGGTCCCCTGCCATAAACAAACTCTACAACAGAAGAAAGAAACTGTTGCAAAAAAAGAGTAAAATCCCATGATTGGAGAAACTCCCTGGTCAGCCTCAGTAAGAAGCTGAGATCCCTCATAAAATCCTCCAAAGCTAGTTATGAAAACAAAATCGCCACTGATTCTAAAGACAACCACAAAGCATTCTATAGCTATGTCAAGAATCTCAATGGCAACACTCAGATCTGCTCTGAGTTACAGCACAATGGCATTAAATATACAAAACCAACTGATATTGCGAACATCCTGGCAGATACATTTTGTGCTAACTTTGCCCCTCTCTCATCCCCTAAAGGACCCATCTCTATACCGGAAGAATGCAAAGTTCCTGTAATCATGGCTGCACAGTTAAAAAAAAAAACACACTCTCCAAAGCCAAGAACACAGCATCCATGGGACCTGACAACATACCAGGCTGCGTTCTACATGAACTACAGAATGAACTGGCACCCCACCTAAGTATCATGTTCAATCATAGCCTCACCTCAGGCTTTGTGCCCACTGAATGGCGCACAGCAACAGTTATCCCACTCCACGAAGGGGGAGCCACCACAGACCCCAGGAACTACCGCCCCAGTAGCCTGACGAGCCTGGTCTGCAAGGCTATGGAACGTATCATCATGGGCTTTATAAACAAAGACACTGGTAATCTCCAAACTCTGGACCCTACCCAGTTTGGGTTTATAAAAGGCAGATCATGTCTCCTAAACCTGATGGACTTCTTTGAAGTGGTCACCAAAGTCGTAGATGAGGGTAAGGTGGTTCACACAGCCTATCCAGATCTTGCCAAGGGTTTCGACACCATCCCCCACTCTGGAATTATAGATAAACTCACTAAACTAGGTATAAATCCCTATGTCACAAGATGGGTTGTCAACTGGCTCACTGACAGAACCCACACTGTGAACGCAGCAGACTCAATGCAGCTTCAGACCAGTGACAAGTGGAGTACCACAGGGTTCAGTCCTAAGTCCTCTCCTGTTTGGTATCTACCTCTCTGAAGTACAGGCTAACACAGAAGGTCTTTGGCTAACAAAGTTCGCAGATGACTGCAAACTAGGAGTCATAATCAAAACTCCTAACGATGTGGACATCCTACAAAGGGCCTTACTGAGACAGATGCCTGGTGTCAAAGCCATGGCTTCAAGCTCAATGCCAAAAAGTGCACTGTCATCCCTTTTGGTAAAAACTCTATACCCATGAACTACCACATAGACGGTAGTCTACTTAACACTGAAAGTGTGATAAGAGACCTTGGGACACAGGTGGACAGTAGTCTCTCCTTTGATAATCACATTGCCACAGTAGTCAGGAAATCCTTCTACGTGGCACACCTCATCACAAAAGGTTTCTCATCCCGGAAAAAAGAGGTCATTGTTCCCCTCTACTCATCACTCATTAGACCCATTAAAGAGTACAATGCCCCTTTTGGTATGTACCTCACAAGACATCTACAACAACTGGAAATGCCACAGAAATACCTCACAAAGAGGATTACCAGCCTCAAACAGATGCCCTACACAGACCGTCTCAAAAAACTCCGGCTTTACTCTGTCACATATCGTCTACTCAGAGGCGATCTCTGCCTAACATACAAAGCTACGTCAAACCCAGAGCTGTTGGACATGCTCCACTTAAAGAAATCCTAATCCCTCAGAGCTATACGCTCTAGGGAGCTAAACCTTGTCACCACAATAAACATAATATGCCGGAGGGATAGATGCTTGACCCAGAGACTTCCCATACTCTGAAGCAAACTACCTATCTATATCAAACAAAGCTCCTCATTAGCACTCTTCAAGAAAAATCTTGATGATTAGACGGTAGATAGGAAATTCACCCCGGGGATCACTTCTGTGGCTCTGCTTGACAGGGGCACAGGAAAATAATTTTCTTGGGTGGCAAAAGCCAGGGTACTGTTTGGCTAGGCTTATATAGGCCCTAAGGCCAATAGCCTAGTACCTGCCTATGAGCCTAAGAACTTTTACTCTGGCTGATAAATATATGCCTGACCTGTATATAAAACTAAAGGGACTAAAAACATTTTCAATGCTTGGATCTTACTATCCATATCCACAAACAAGAGTTTCCAATTTTTCACATGATCTTTTATTAACTTTCTTCCCACAGATCTTTAACTGCCATAAGAGAAGCTTTTTAAATCCATACTGCTAAATACTGCATCTTATCATGTCCCCATAAATATGGGTATTATAATTTATGGCTACAGCCTTTGTTTTATTTTCATTAATTTCATATTCTGAAAAAAAAAAATGAAACTGAGCCTGAATCTAAAAGACTTGATCTAATCATAAGTGACGACTTATACTGAGAGCAGGCACTCAGCAAGTCTTTTGGAATCTAGTTCCTGGAGTAAGCCTATTTAAACATATACCTTACACCAAAGTAAGTCATGGTTAAACTGAGAGCAAGTCTTTCCGAATTAGGGCAGACTTACAGTGAGAGCAACTCTTTTGGAATCTGGCCCACTGTCTCAAAATGTTTCACAACAGCAAAATATTTTCTGAATTTAAGTACAAAATAATATCATCTGCAAATAAAGCAAACTTTACCATATGGATTATATCCTTGAATTTTTGAATCCCTTATTTTCTTCGTCAGTGGCACTAAATATAAAGCAAATAAGAGAAATAGTATACCCCCTGTCTGGTTCCTTTGTTCAAACCCAAGTTACTGGCTACGAACTCTCCCCACTTTAATACTCGCCTCTGCTCCTTCATATATCCTCCTAATTAATACTGTTGTGTCAAGGAATGCAAATGCTTCCATTGCCCTACTCATAAAATCACAGCTTACACTGTTAAATGCTTTTTTCTGTATCAAGTCTCACCAACAGAAGCAGCAGTTTCTTACACTCTGCTTCCCTATGTACCATCATTGTTCTAAATGTTTGCTTCCTCTTCACAAAACCACACTGATCCATATCTATCAATTTTGGCAACACGTTTGCCATTCTTTTAGTTAATACAAATGCTTTATAATCATGGCTTAAGACTGAAATGGGTCTGACAGGTCTTTACCCTCTTTGGGTAATACAGCCACCACAGCTTTCTTCTAAGATGCTGCTGATTTCCCCTCCTTTAAAATACTATTAAAAAACTCTTCCAGATCTTTACCACTTTCTTCCCCCCTAAGTTCCAAACTTCAACGGGAACACTGTCTGTTCCAGCAGACTTCCCTGCAGATTGATTACACAGTACCATTTTTATTTCACATCTGCCTCTTATCTTAACTATTAGTTGCTGAGCCTCATCTTCCTCTAATCTTGCTATAATTAAGTCTTCCATAAATACTTCCATTTGTGCTCTTCCTTATTTTCACATTTCTCTGCTTTATACAAATTTTCATAAAATTTCCAAAATATCCCTAACCTGTTTAAAGGATCTATGGTTATTTTTCTTATTTTTTTTTTGTCATAGGCACCCTAAGTTTAGAGATGGGAAACAAAAGTATAAAGGGTTAAGTCACTGTGCTAAAAGTTTTTGTGCTCTGGGGTTATCAAAAATAGCTGCTTAACAGCAATCTTTCTAAACTCATGCATGCTATCCAAATAATCCTTTATTTTCTGTTTAGCACTCTGCAACTGCTCCTCTTCTTCTATAAGATTCCCCCTTATTCTGCAATGCTTTAACCTTTGTCAGCCCCTCTAAATAATTCTTATTACTTCTCAACCGTATCACTCTTCTTTATTTCTACCTTACTTTTAAACTCCATTTTCATTTTATCAGTTTAATAGCTATTCCCTCTGAAGAAATTTCTGTCTTCCCTAATAACGTGAATAGTTTCTACTACTGATTTATTAAACTGCTCTCCTTTTAACAGGTAGGTGGGAAAGCACCAATGTCTCAGTTTTATTTCATTACCCTGAATTTTTATCTTCGTTTTTATTGATTCATGATCTGAAATAGTTATTGTATGTGTGTCAAAGCTTTCAATTAAATGCACATGTTCTTGTGACATATAATTTCAATCCAGTTTTGCCTAGTTGTACACTGGGAAATAACATGTGTCTGAGTTCCTTCTACTTAATTCACATCTTCCATAACAAATATCTTCATACATTTCTTTGCAAATCTACCCACTTTATTGCATTTCCCTTTCAGGCCCCCTGCTATAAACACACTATTGCAAACCAAATTCCAGACTCCACCGGTTATTCCCTGATGAAAGTTAATTATGTATCTCCAAATTTACTTACGCACCCCTAATAGATAGTAGAATATAATACATGCCAGCATAATCCTCCTTCCTTGCCAGTAGTCCCTTACCATCACCAAATCTACCATTGTGTTTTCCTCTTTTATCACCATTTGAGACCTTCTAGCAATCATTATTATTTCCCCTTTTCCTTTGTCCTTCATATTCTGCTGAATATTCATACTGAAATCCTTTGTTAAATTCACATACACATTTATTTACAAATGTGTTTGCTGCAGCATTGCTGTTTGCACTCTGGATTTCGTAATATAATTCAATACACATTTCTTTTCATCTATGTCTGTCAGGGCATTTACATTCTAAGATATTATACACAGACTAGGCAATATGATAAAAAGTTATTGTCCACAATTAGTATACATGATATTTTTTGAATGTGTTTTCCAACTTTTCTCTTACATGCCCACACTATTTGGCAGGCTAATCTTTTCTACTCCTCTCCATTTGAACATATATAACATTTTTCAAAACTTTTTGCTTTAATTACACCCCTGAAAAACATATTTTCAGAACACTCCAATCCCCTGTTAACTTAGAACAAACTCAAAAAATTATGTACATTTTTAATAAATGAAGTTTAAGCTACCGGATAGAAAATAAATTACCAAATTGACAGCTGCACCCACAGGCATAAAATATTCTAAAATTAAGGTTACCCATACAACATACAGATGTTAAATCCTGCATTCCCACTTATACTGATTGCTGAATTAAGGTTACCCATACAAAATATGGATGTTACAGCTTACATTCCCACTTAAATCAACTGCTGTCTTGTCTTACCTCTATTCCCTTCCCAGTCTGCAGGCTTTTAGGAAACATTAACTGTTAGCCCTAAGTAAAAGTGCATTGGCTACCTTTAAATAAAACTACATTAAAGTATTAAAGCTGCTGGGTAGGGTCCTATCTCTCATTCACTTAACATAATTTCAAAGTTTAATTTTCAGTGAACTGCTCGTCATTGTACCTTTAAATTTTACACTTCCCTCTGCAAAGAATGCTCAGAACTCTCAAGATTAATTGCTTAAATCTGCAGACAGCTTGTCTTCAATGTAAAAGTAGTCAGCAATGAGAAAAACAGTTAACATTCAGTTGCATGAAGGGATCTTTGTAAATTTCACTCGGAACAGAATGTATGGAATCTCCCAGTCTAACTGCCTTCAGCTGCAGAACTTTTGTCCATCACTGAGAACAACTTTTAATGGAAAAAATATCATCTTTGGAGATGCAAGATGTTTATCATTATTCATGGCTTTCATCTTTTGTCTTATTGTTAAAGGAAAACAACAGGATATTAAAGCAGATTCCCCAACCTGCTTACTCTTCCAGTCCCTGTTCGTTCATAAAGCTTAAAAAAATCAGCCTTGCAGCTTTAAAAAATAACCCACTCAACTGTTTTCCCTGTTCTGCTTCCTAGCACTTTGCAAACCAACTTGAAAAACCTGTAGCTGGCTCTGAAATTATGTCGTCACATCTGCCATCTGCTCTTGCACTAGCTATCGGGATGTTTCCTCCCCCAAAGTGATGTAATCCCTGCCTGATTTGCATGCTGTATAGAAGAGTCAGTGTTCCACCCACATTGTGATGTCAGACCTGCCTTACCCAGCCCACTCAACCTAATAAAACCCATGTGGTGTGTGGAACTCCTTTTCATTGCACGTGTATCCTGTCGACTGCATTTGCTTGTGGGACTACTGAAAAGTTTGGATTGCCTGCATCTTCGTCTGCATTTTTTGCTTCATTGGTAAGGTAAGTCTTCCTAGGGAATTAAAAATGTAATTCTACACACAGCCCCTGTTTGAATGCACTTCTAGCCCTATTTTGTGCTGCCTGATATAGTTTATGCTTCTGTTTGAGGGTGCCACATGGTTCACTAGTGTATGCTGCTGCCGACTATCTAGATTAGCCTACTTCTGTTGTATTTGCTTGCTGCTGCTCTTAATATATGTATTATGTATATAATTATTGTATTATGGTTATACATTTTATTTGATACTGCTGGTTCTCGGTTAATTATCTAGTCATGTTCTCGTGTGTGAATGCTGCCTTCTGTTTTAGTCAGGTCCCATACTGAATTCGGCTTGGAGAGTATTATCTGCATTTATCTTCGTTACTGATACTCAGAATAAGCCGTCTCTTCTTTTTTTTATGCAAGTGTTGGTTTATAGTGATAGCTCGTATATTTATCTCTACTGCTGCTCGTTTGTTTTTTCTAATTTTAGCATGTTATTAATGCTCATTTTGGCGTCTGTGTGTGCCGTGCTCGTTTATATATACACATTTTTTTTCTGCTGCCTGTTAGTGTTTCATGCAGCCATTTTAAAGGTTAGAGCGAGTTGGACTGCAATTGCGACGTTCTCTCGTCGGCAAGTATCATGTTTACCTGCCCTTGTTTTGCTGTGCATGCTGTGGGCCGTGTTTTTGTGTGCCAATATCCTCTACATTTTTGAAAAGCCCCTCACCCCGAAGAAAGTTTCTCTTTCATGGTATATTCTGAACCAAGTTAAGTACTGCTGTAGATATTTTAGCTCTGTGAGCTGTTCTTGGTATTGTAACACATAGCACTTCTATTTAAAAAATCCGATGAAGTGTAATGTTGGTGTAGGTCTGAAACTGTTCTAACTGAAACCTCTGAGGTCCAAAAGGGGTTCTGCTGAGTCAGCGTAGCAGGAGCATTCATTATGAATGGAGAATACTATATAATTTCATCAGCACTTCTATTTAAAAAATCCGATGAAGTGTAATGTTGGTGTAGGTCTGAAACTGTTCTAACTGAAACCTCTGAGGTCCAAAAGGGGTTCTGCTGAGTCAGCGTAGCAGGAGCATTCATTATGAATGGAGAATACTATATAATTTCATCAGCGGCACCCATTTATTTCCACTTATATGTATTATTAGCATTGATATTTTGCAATAACACTGGTCTTGTACGAATTGACCGTTTGCTCAGGTCTGCTAAATTGTCTTATTGTAGCACATCAGTAGCTTTAGTGGTGTTAATTGTACCGTGCCAGATTTTTCAGTTATGGACATTGAAATTGCTTCATCAGCATAGGCAGTATGATTAGATACTAACTTGATTTCAGGGCTGTACGGTTTAATGTTGCTCCTTGTTTAGCTTTATAACGTGTTTAATGCATCTCCTCTAAACATTCCTGTGTCTATTTTTAGTACCACTATTATGCAAGGATATGATAGGGGTTCACACCTGTGGTTAGTTCGGCAAGCAGCAGCTCAATTCAGTCATGTTTTTGGACCACTACAGCATTGTATTAGTGCTTTTAAAAACATTGAAACACCTCATCCATATGTTTTATTCAGAGCTGAGGGGGATCAAAATGTATGAAAGGCACTGTAGACTTTAATAGCCAGAGTGATTACTACGGTTCTGAACTATGTTTCTGTGACTGCATATATGTGTGTGAATTTTCTAGGGTAAGGAGTGCTTCCAGGTAATACATTTTTTTTTATATTTAAACTACTAGCATTGAGAAGCAGCACCTTTAGGTATTTCTGACTGATTTTTATTATGTTGGCGGGCTTAACTTGGCATATTCTAAAAAAGGCACTATTGTGACAAAGTTTTTGCCAATATTCAGAAGCCAAGTGGTGATAAGTGCAAACCATCTCTTGAAAAGCCTAGTGGCTTGATGGTTATGTCTACCCAAGCTGACAGAGATTGGATCCCCTTGTTGTGACACCAGAAACTAAGCCATTTGTTGAAGTAGGTCATTTTTGCTGGTCCTGTGGTATAATCATTGTTGAAGGTAGGATGCGACTCAAGGCTAGATTCATACCCACCTGGGACACATATATTCAGAGAGCTCCATGTCCCTCTTCATATAGTCCAGTGAGGTATCATGGACTATGACCATCATACTGTTACTTCTGTTTTAAAGCCACAAGTGCGTGTGTGTGTATGTGAATGTAAGCAAGGGGCAAGTGTGTGTGTGTGAATGCAAGCAAGGGGCAAGTGTGTGTGTGAGAGAGAGAGAGAGAGTGTGTGTGTGTATGTGCGTGTGTGTGTGTGTGTGTGTGTGAGAGAGTGTGTGTGTGCGAGGGTGTGCGCGCGTGAGAGTGTGTGCATGAGAGAGTGTGTGCGCATGAGAGTGTGTGTGTGCATGAGAGAGTGTGTGTGTGCATGAGAGAGTGTGTGTGTGCATGAGAGAGTGTGTGTGTGCATGAGAGAGTGTGTGTGTGTGAGAGAGAGAGAGAGAGTGTGCATGTGAGAGTGTGTGAATGCAAGCAAGGGGCAAATGTGTGTGTGTGTGTGTGTGTGTGTGTGTGTGTGTGTGTGTGTGTGTGTGTGTGAATGCAAGCAAGGGGCAAGTGTGTGTGTGAGAATGCAAGCAAGGGGCAAGTGTGTGTGTGTGTGAGAATGCAAGCAAGGGGCAAGTGTGTGTGTGTGTGAGAATGCAAGCAAGGGGCAAGTGTGTGTGTGTGTGTGAGAATGCAAGCAAGGGGCAAGTGTGTGTGTGTGTGTGTGTGTGTGTGTGTGTGTGTGTGTGTGTGTGTGTGTGTGTGTGAATGCAAACAAGGGGCAAGTGTGTGTGTGTGAGAATGCAAGCAAGGGGCAAGTGTGTGTGTGAGAATGCAAGCAAGGGCAAGTGTGTCTGAGAATGCAAGCAAGGGGCAAGTGTGTGTGTGTGTGTGTGTGTGTGTGTGTGTGTGTGTGTGTGAGAATGCAAGCAAGGGGCAAGTGTGTGTGTGAGAATGCAAGCAAGGGGCAAGTGTGTGTGTGAGAATGCAAGCAAGGGGCAAGTGTGTGTGTGTGTGTGAATGCAAGCAAGGGGCAAGTGTGTGTGTGTGTGTGTGTGTGTGTGTGTGTGTGTGTGTGTGTGTGTGTTTGTGAATGCAAGCAAGGGGCAAGTGTGTGTGAGAATGCAAGCAAGGGGCAAGTGTGTGCGTGTGAGAATGCAAGCAAGGGTCAAGTGTGTGTGTGTGAGAATGCAAGCAAGGGTCAAGTGTGTGTGTGTGTGTGTGTGTGAGAATGCAAGCAAGGGTCAAGTGTGTGTGTGTGTGTGTGTGTGTGTGTGTGTGTGTGTGTGTGTGTGAGAATGCAAGCAAGGGTCAAGTGTGTGTGTGTGTGTATGTGTGTGTGTGTGAAAATGCAAGCAAGAGGCAAGTGTGTGTGTGTGTGTGTGTGTGTGTGTGTGTGTGTGTGTGTGTGTGAATGCAAGCAAGGGGCAAGTGTGTGTGTGTGTGTGTCTGTGTGTGAATGCAAGCAAGGGGCAAGTGTGTGTGTGTGTGTGTGAATGCAAGCAAGGGGCAAGTGTGTGTGTGAATGCAAGTAAGGGGCAAGTGTGTGTGTGTGTGTGTGTGAATGCAAGCAAGGGCAAGTGTGTGTGTATGTGTGTGTGTGTTTGTGAATGCAAGCAAGGGGCAAGTGTGTGTGTGTGTGTGTGTGTGTGTGTGTGTGTGTGTGTGTGTGTGTTTGTGAATGCAAGCAAGGGGCAAGTGTGTGTGTGTGTGTGTGTGTGTGTGTGTGTGTGTGTGTGTGTGTGTGTGAGAATGCAAGCAAGGGGCAAGTGTGTGTGTGTGTGTGTGTGTGACAGTGCAAACAAGGGGCAAGTGTGTGTGATTGTGTGTGTGTGTGAATGCTTACTAAGCTGGGCATTAATCCCTATGTCATTCGATGGGTTGCCAACTGGCTTACTGACAGAACCCACTCTGTAAAAGTAGCCCACTCCAAATCAGAGTACCTCAGGGGTCAGTCCTGGGACCGCTCTTGTTTGGCATCTACTTCTCTGAAATACAGGCCAACACTAAGGGATTCTGGCTAACAAAATTCACAGATGACTGCAAACTGGGAGCCATTATTGAATCCCCAAATGTTGTGGATACTCTAGAAAAGGGCCTTACAGAAACAAATACTTGGTGCCAGAGCCATGGGCTCAAGGTCAATGCCAAGAAATGTATAGTTATCCCCTTTGGGGAAAAAACATGTACCCGTTCTGGGACATGCTACACTTAAAGAAATCCCAATCCCTCAGAGCTACATGCTCCAGGGATCTAAACCTTGTCATCATAATAAACAAATGCTGGAGGGATAGGTCCCTGACCCACAGACTGCCCAGACTCTGGAATAGACTGCCCATACATGTCAAGCAGACCGCCTCTTTGGCCCTCTTCAAACAGAACATTGATGATTGGATGGGAGAAAGAAATTAAACCTGGGGATCACATCACTCACCCTGCTAGGCAGGGGTCTAGTGTAGGAAACAGAGTGAGAAGTAATAGCCAGGGAATTGTTATGGCTAGGCTTGTATAAGCCCTAGGGCCGATAGCCTAGTAACAACCTATGAACCTATAGTTAACAGACTGCTATCAGAAGGAAGAAGCCCTTGGGTCATTTTAGCTGTTGCCAAACAAACTTTGCATCTGTGTGATAAGGGGCAAGTGTGTGCGCATCTGTGTGATAAGGGGCAAGTGTGTGCACACTTGTGTGATAAAGGGCACTCTGCCAGTATCTGCTGAATTTTACAAGGCCACTTTTATCTCTAAAGCTGTCCCAACACAATCTGGTAGTTAGATGTAACTTTAAATACACTGTGTACTGGTATGTTCTTCATATACTAAATTGATGGTCTGTTTTGTGAATTATGATTTAGTGTGGAATTGTCACTTAATTCCTGTAGGTACTGGTGTGCCTTTGCTGGGTAATTTTTTTTCCCTGTGGTTGTGGAACTGTGTAGTTATAAAGACAGGAATAATTTGATTGTTCCCAGGTGGTGTGGGCATGGTTGCTTAACCCTCCCCTCAAAATAACACCTTTAGTTTTGCAGCCATGTTTGGATGGATTTGGATCAGGGTGATTGCAGTTTATAGGTCTCCTTTTTGCTGGGATTTATGCAAGACCTCTAAAGTGGGAAGGATGAAAGTTTAAAAATAAAACATCCTTCATGAAAGGTCCGAGGTGGAAGATTGTGTATGTGGTTATGCCGATAAGAACTGGAAATTCCTGTGTTAACGTTAATGTACAGTAGACGGTTTATTGGACTGTGCTGTAGAAGCTAAAACTGTGGACAGGTTTACTGGGCTGTGTAAAGTAGGGCTCACTAGTGTTGGATTAAAGTACTTTAATAATGTTGTAGGTGGAAAACTGTTCAATGGGTGCATTTCATGTAAAATCTGAATGGAGCGGCTTGATGTGTAAGATCTGTATAGACATGTGTTTCTGTTTCTGATGTCTGCACAGCCAAAGTACATAATTACTCGTGCATTCCTTGGACGAAGGCCTGGGGTCATTCTTGGTGTTGACAAACAAACCTGTGGTTATGTGGTGTGTGAAAGGGTGAGTGTGTGAGTGGGTGAGTGAGTGTGGGGGTGTGTGGGTGATTGTGGGGGTGTGTGGGTGGGTGATTGTGGGGGTGTGTGGGTGGGTGAGTGATTGTGGGTGGTGAGTGGATGTGGGTGGTAGGTGGGTGTGGGTTGTGGGTGAGGGTGAGTGTGGTGGGTGAGTATGGTGGGTTGTGAGTGAGTGACTGTAGTAAGTGAGGGTGGGTGAGTGTGGTGAGGGTGGGTGAGTGTGGTGAGCGAGTATGGGTGAGTGAATGTTGGTGGGTGGGGGTGAGTGTGGTGAGTGTGGGTGGGTGGGTGAGTGAGTGTGGGTGGTGAGTGAGTGTGGTGGGTGGAGGAGTGAGTGTGGTGAGTGAGGAGTGAATGTGGTGAGTGAGGAGTGAGTGGGGTGAGTGGGGTGAGAGAGGAGTGAGTGGGGTGAGGCAGGTGAGTGAGTGAATGAGCGAGTGTGGTGAGTGAATGAGTGAGTGTGGGTGAATTAGTGAGTGTGGGTGAGTCTCATTTTTGGATGTAATTTCTAAATTTTGTAAACTTTGTTTTTGTATTGTCATATTGCTTTACATTGCCCTACTGATATGTGACAAAGTACAGGCAGAAGCACAGCAACAGCTGCAAAAACTAAGAGCATAAATTTGCAATAACCATGCGTATACATTAATTGCATGTTTTTACATAAGAAGCAGATGTCTGTCACAATTAATCGACAACACTACATCAGATTACAAGTAGTATGCAATACCGTAATTTTTTAAATTATGACTTAAAAAAGCATGTTGGTGCTGTTATGCAAGTCTGTGAAATATTTCATGTTTATAGTGCATCATTTGTTAGCTATTTAACCAAACAGGAAGGAAAAATAAGTGAGAGTTTGATGCTTTGCAAAACGGTGATTATTCCCAGTGCTATGTAGCTTGGTTCTAAATTTGACAGGAGGAGTACAACAAAAAAAGTGCCCCACTGTAAGGAGGGAAAGGCTGACAAAACAACAGTACATTACTCAGGTCACCTGCTGTGAGCTGCCCATCACATGCAGATAATGGGTTAAATTACCCTTGGCTCTTTGACAGCTAGGGAAGGTAGGTGTGAAGTGGGAGGGGAGATGCCTTGAAGAACTAGATTTCAGCCTTCACAAAAGAAAGCAAGTTAGCATTTCTAAGAAGCAAGAGCAATAAAATGCACTTTCCAGTTCTGTTCTGTAGCATTTGCACTGCTTGTGTTTGAAGTAGTCACTGAAAAAGGATAACATTTTAACCAAAAGTAGGGGACTTTAAAACAGCAGTGAATGCCTGTTAAGTCAATGAAGTGACAGCAGCTTAAGGGAAAACGTGGCAGATCTGATGCAATTTTTTGGAGACAAACAATGCATTCTGGGATACTTAGAGGCAGAGTAAACAGTCTGAATTATTTCAAAATGCCAACCCCCATGTGGTCAGAGTCAGAAATTGCATATAAAAATATCTAAAAAGCTCTAAATAGTACCAGAGTGCTGTTAAAATGTAGAAAACACCAAACCATGATGAAATAAATATGTTTTTTGAGTCTGAGGGTGCGGTTGTCCTTTAAAGCCTATTTGCTTACAAAGTAAACCTTGCTTATAACTTAAGCCAAGGACTCTAACATAGACACCCTCCCTTGTAAAAGCAAAACAAATTATCATCTTAGTTCTAAATATACTCATTATATTTTTAAACTTCCCAAATCCAGTAGCCCAAGCTCTCACCATCATATTAACTTAAATTTGTTCTTTTTAGACTTTATCTAATTATACTGTAAAACCTATATTTCATACAACTGAAAGAAGTATATATTTTTTTAATTTTAACACCTTTAACACACAATCACTGAAAGAGTCTATATACATTTAAAATACCCCTGACTGCTCAGTATACTAAATCTGCCTTACAATATAACATGCATTTTATATCATGAAATGTTTTATACAAATACTAATAAGAAAATAAATTGTTTTACTTACAGTTACTAATATTTCACCTAGTGTCCTTCTAAACACTAAAGGCATAATACGTGGTATATGCTTTTATAGTCCACTGACGGTTTAGCAGAACAACAAAGGTCCAGTCTTTTCTCAACCATTTTTATTTGCAAAGCCATATTTCACAAATTTGACTGATGCTTTACAGTCTCATATTTATTCACTAATTTCAGTGTTGATGGTATTCTTCCCGATCATATCCGTCTTCCAACACTAGACTCTGGTTCAAGTCCAACATATTTCTGATTCTTCTAGAATAAATTCCTTTGCTTTTTTCTATCAAGTATTTTCCTTTGGAACATTGGAAAAGGTTTCAGTGGCAAATTCTCTGCATGAGGTTTATTTACAGAAGAATGAGAAGCAGAGACCCTTTCTACTTGCTGGATTAACTTTTATTTATTGATGTCCTCTTTAGCCTGTTCTACATTAAAATATTGTTGATCCACAAGGACAGAAATACTCTGAAGACAACATCCCATGATCATGGGGGTAAATTTGTTTCTCTTCTGCTGGTGTACAATAAATAATCATTTTCTACCAGCACTCTGCTGTTTCCAATTCTTAATACTTTTCCTTTCGAACACAGTGTTGTCAAGATCAAATCTTTCTGCTGGTATAATTGCATCATTACTAACATAACATAGGTCTTGGCTGCCTTCTCATGGCCAGGTTTAGAGCATATGCTCAATGTGTCATTTCAATTACTGGATTCTGATGTGGAACATCAACCCAGCTGCTTATTTGTGCTTTTATAAAATTAAGACAGTCAGTTCCTTTCAGTTTCTTTGATACAGTAAAAAAAATCTCAGGTTTTCCTTGTGTGTACTGTCTTCTAACTCCTCATTTCAACCTCTGATATTTTAGTAGTTTTATCAGTTCAACTGAATAGCTGGTTAAAGCTTCTTCTTCTATTTGTTCCATCCTTTTCGTGTTTGAGTTGATATATTCATTCAGTGGTTAATTTTTTTGTAATCACCTCTGAGTACATTTGATTTATTTTTTCCTCTAAATTACTGTAATCTTTGTCTTAAACCAAAGCTGAATCTTGTACTGTTTTTTGCTGAACAGCTGCAGGATCCTTCCCAGCCAGTCTTTTCTCTTCAACTTTTCTGGTTGATTTTGTTTTAGATTTCCCAAATTTCTTCTTTGCTGGCATACAGGCAATGTACTTATTTCTCAGTAACTGAATTTAAATTAAATAACGATTTTAATGGCACTCCTTTTTCATAGTTTCTGTTTTCACACTGGGAGAGCTGAAATTAAGCTACTGATCAGTGTGCAGCCATCTTAGAACAGAGAGCTTCAGTTGAGCACTGTTAGCTAAACCTTGTGAAATGTAGACTCGGTTTGTACAACTTTAATGCAAAGGAGCTAGGTGTGCCTTGGATTATGAAGGCCAGAAAATCTGGCCTTTTGAGATACCCTGAGACCACTGAGCTCTCCATATTGAAAGGGTTAGTAGTAGCTGTAGGGATAATCTGAAATTCGGATACAAGAAGATAAAGTGTTAATTGCAGTTGGTAAATAAAACAGCTTGACAGTGACAGAAGAAGTTTATAATAGCTGCCAGCCTTGGAGCCTAAGCCTAATGTGCTGAAAGCATGCTACCCCCCCCCCCCAACTTATACATTTCCTATCTAGTCACAGTCTAAAAAAAAATGTGATTGGGCAAAGTGCTGAGGAAATAATATTGGCTGTATATTCTTGAGACAAGAGACTAGGGTACTTCAGGGTAGCTTGGTAGGCTTTGATTGTATACATCTATTAATTATGACACTATTGTAATATACATCATTATTACACTGCTTTTGTTACACAATGCAATTGTTTTTGTGAAGTTATGTCCACTATGGTACTGACCTGATTTCACAATTATCTGGGGGGGGGGGGGGTGTCCAAGATGCATAAAGTACAGTTTTGTACCTACCATAAATGTAGATGTCCGATAGGTATGCATCTGCAGTCATCACATATGGGTTGTCCTGCCTCAGGCAGCCCTTCGGTCGGCCAGATTCCAAAGTCTGGGTCTGGCCTCGGCTGATGTCGCACTTTCCCCGACGTCAGAGTGTCTGGGGTATAAAAGCATCAGCCGACGCCATTTTCCTCAGTTTTTCTTGCCCCAGATGCCAGGTGCCCTCTAAGGAAGGCTAAAATTTGGAGATATGCATTGTAAAAACAAATCCAAACATGCACAGTACTATAAAAACAAATACACCATAATAGATTCCCCCAGCTAGCTATAAGAGGGGTAAGTACCCAAGAAGTATACCACAGAGGGGAAGGAGGGAGGGTAAACCTGACTGCAGATGCATACCTATCGGACATCTACATTTCTGGTAGATACAAAACTGTACTATGTCCTTCAAGGATGCATCTGCAGTCATCACATATGGGTAGAATACCATAGCCAATCTGGGGGTGGAGGTACTAAGTAAAGGATGGTGTAGCTAAGATACCCTGCAGGACTGCTATAGCAAAGCCTGCTCTGGATCTGGAGTATAAAGGTAAATTGTAATGCTTGGCAAATGTATGCACGGAGCTTCATGTAGCAGCTTCTAAAATGTCCTTGGTAGCCACCCCTCTTAGGAAGGCTGTGGTGGTGGCTGTGGCTCTCGTGAAATGAGGTCTAATGTTAGCTGGCACAGTTTTTCCATGAAAGGAGTAACAAAAACGAATGCAATTTCCTATCCATTTTGAAATTGTCTGTTTGGAAATTGCTTTTCCTTGTGCCCCAGTAGCATATGCTACAAACAGCTGGTCAGTCTTAATGTAACTTTTAGTTCTGTCCAAGTAGTAGCGCAACTGTGTATGTCCAGGGTGTGCAGAAGTTTTTCCCCTTTGTTTTGTGGTTGTGGGAAGAATGTAGGCAAGTGAATAGTTGGTTCAAAGATACCCTGGATACCACCTTTGGCATAAATGTAGGATTGATTCTCAATGAAACTCTGTCCTGATGAAAGATAAGAAATGGCTGTACTGCCATTAGAGCTTGTAACTCAGATACTCTTCTTGCTGAGGTTATGGCCAGAAGGAAGGCAGTTTTCCAAGACAGAAACTGTAGATTTGCAGATGCTGCTGGTTCAAAGGGAGGAAGTGTTAGTTTTTCCAACACGAAGTTAAGGTCCCAAGTAGGTAGAAGTGGTTTCCTTGGAGGATTGATGTTTTTGATTCCTCTTAGAAACTGTCTCAGGAGAGGATGAGAGAAGACAGGTGGATTAACATTGTATCCTGCTGAAATTGCTGAGGCATGTATCTTAATGGAAGAGTAAGACAGGCCGTTGTGGAACAATTCTGCCAAATATTCCAGTATATGTGCCATGTTCATCACTGTCGCATCTAGGCCCTTTGTTGTGTTCCAAGTGTGAAATCTTTTCCATTTTGCTGAATATGCCTTCCTTGTGGAAGGCCGGCGAGCTTCCATAATAATATCCTTCACTCTCTGGGATAGCTTATCCTGAGGAGTCATGGTATTTTCCAGGCAGTTAGCTGCAAGGTTTTCAGGTTGGAATGCAGAGTCTTGAAATTGTGCTGTCTCAGTAGAAGTGGCCATAGGGGAAGAGGCCACGGTTTCGTCTGTGGCATGCTCTTTAACAGTGGGTACCAGTGCTGTCTTGGCCAGTTTGGAGCTATCAGAATCACTCTAGGCTGCTCTGTCCTGATCTTCAGTAAGACCTTGGTCATTAATGGGAGAGGTGGAAAAGCATACACTGTTAGAGCTTTCCAGCTGAAAGAGAGCGTCCACTTTCCATGCTTGTGGGTGGTATGTCCTTGAGCAGAATTTCTTCAGTTGATGATTGTGGGGGGAGGCGAACAGATCTATTTCCAGCCTTCCCCATGATTGTGTTATGAGTAAGAAGATGTCTGGGTGCAGCATCCATTCGTGTGCATCCATGGTATTTCTGCTTAAGCTGTCTGCCAGTATATTGTCTTTCCCTGGCACGAACTGGGACTGCAGCTGTATATTGAGTTTCAAGGAAAGTTCCCATAGATTAATTGCCAGTCTGCAAAGAGGGTAGGAATGGGTGCCTCCTTGCTTGTTTATGTACCACATAACCGTGGTGTTGTCTGTCCTTATGAGTAGGTGGCCTTGAAGAAAAAGTTTGAAGGCCTCAATTGCATGCATCACTGCCAGCATTTCCTTTTGGTTTATGTGCATGCGCAGCTCTCTTTGTGACCATAGCCCTTGGATACATCTGCCCTCCATGTGTGCTCCCCAACCTTGGTCTGAAGCGTCCGTAGTGATGGTTTGGTTGGCTCTTGGCTTGCTGAAGGGCAACCCACTGTTCGACTGGCAGGCTTGAGCCCACCACAGAAATTCCTTTTGAAGGCATGGAATGAGTGGGATCAAAGTTTCTAAGCTGTGACTGTGCTGAGTCCATAAACTCCTTAGGTACCATTGTAATTTTCTCATATGCAGCCTTGCTTGTGGAATCAGAAGAATGCAAGATGCCATGTAACCCAGGGCCTGCAGGATTTTCCTTGCAGTCAGCTGAGTTTGTCTTGTCAGATTCTTGAAGTAATCCGGTGGTAGTTTTTGTTTTTCTTCTGTGAGAAAGGCCATTTGGGTGGTTGTGTCTAGATCCGCACCCAGAAAAGTTATTCTTTGGGATGGAACAAGTCTTGATTTGTTGATGTTGACTGTAGGTGGATGGCATAATCCAAGTCCTTTAACAAAGTTTGCTTGCTGTCCGCTTGTATAAGGCAGTCGTCCAGATATGGGTAAATTTGAATCCCCTGAAGTCTGCAGTGTGCAATTACTGATGCCAGGCATTTCGTGAATACTCTGGGCGCAGTAGATAAGCCAAAGGGTAATGCTGAGAATTGATAATGCTCTGACCCTGCAAGAAATCTGAGGTGTCTTCTGCAACTTTGTCTGATAGGGACATGCAGGTATGCCTGCTTGAGGTCTAGAGTCACCAGCCAAGATCCCTTGCCCAGCATGGGAAGGAGTTGCTGTAGAGTCAGCATTTTGAATTTTGGCACAATGAGGTAAGTATTCAGTGTGGACAAGTCGAGAATAGGCCTCCATTGATTTTCTTTTCTTGGAACAAGGAATAATCTGGAGTAAAATCCTTGGCCTTGTTCTGAAAGAGGTACCTTTTCTATAGCTTTCATTTGTATTAAGTTGGAAATTTGTTTCAAAGCCTCTGCCCTCTGATTTGGTGGCAGGTCTGGCATGCCTTTTCTTTTTGGCAATGTGTGGAAATGGAACCTGTATCCTTTGTCTATTATTTGCAGTGTCCATGTGTCCCTTGTAATGCTGTGCCAATTTTTTGAAAATAAAGAAAGCTTTCCGCCCAAAGGTGCTTCTAATTGAGCCCTGGTCGGCGGAGTCAAAACAAAGTAATTGAGTCTGTCCTGGTGTAGTAGTTGTAGTTCCTGCACTACCTCTCTGGTTGGGAGGCTGCCATTGACGGCCTCTGTAGGAGCCTCTAGCTTGCCCTCTACCTCTGGCACGCCTATTCCTGCCTCTCTGAGATCTGTCTGAGTCCGGAAAGGACCAATTCTTAGTAGGCCAATTTCTGCTGAATCTCGGTGGTTGGACCTGCAAAAAGTCTTTGACTGTTTGCACAGATTTTGCCTTTTCTTCAAATTTCTTTAAGACCTCTTGAGCCGTGGAACCAAATAATTTTTGCTTTTCCATAGTAGCATCCAAAAGCTTAGCTTTAACATGGTCTGGCAGAGATTGTTCCTTCAGCCAGGCATGCCTACGTATGACTGCACCTGTCATAGCTGACCTACATGAAGCTTCCAATGCATCATAACCACACTGCAAGAAATGGTTACTAACCTGCTGGGAGTTATGTACCAGATCCTGAAGGGATTTGCGATCAAGGGGTTCAGAAGAAGACAGTTTCTTATGCAATTCATCTAACAAATACTCTTGGTACTGTATCATATGAAATTGACAATTTAATGCCCTCATGGAAAGAGTTGCAGAAGTATACACTTTCTTACCCCATCTCTCTAACGCTCTGGACTCCCTTTCAGAGGGTAGAGGATTTCTAGCAGTGGCAGCTGCAACCCCTTTTGGGCCCTGGGAAATAGTTTCTGGAACAGCAGAGTGGGCCTTGTACAGGTGTAGATGTGAGTCCGGGACCCTGTAGTACCCATCAGGTTTGGCAGGAGCTGGAGGGAGAGAGTCAGGGGCTGTACTAGCATCAGAGTACACATCATCAATGACATTCAAAACAGGAGGTATAGCTAAAGGCCTATGCTGAGGTAAATGTAAAAAGGTCCTTAATCTCTTTCTAGAATCAGAGAATTCCTGACCCTGCCATTGAAAATGTTCTCTCATAGAGTGTAATGTCTCTCCAAAGGAAAACTCTTCAGGAGGGGAGGCCGAGGGAATAGATTCTTCAGCATCAGAATCCTTGTAGGCCGAATAAGCCTCCTCCTGGAGGTCTGACAGAGTACAGCCATCAGTGGACTCATCTGAGGAGTGGGGGGTCAGAGGGCTCAACCCTGGGCCTTTTGTCTGGAGGTGGTTGTGAGCCCCTGTCCGGATGAGGTTGAGAACCTCTAATTAAGGAGATAAGATCCTCTGCTAAGCTAAGAATCTGTGAGCCAGTAGAGGATCTCTGAGAGGTAACCTTGGGAGGCAAAGCTTTAGAAAGTTTAGCAGCTTTAGCCCTAGAGAAAGCCTTAATGGACATGGATGCAGGAGGTCTGACTGCACCACATGCAGGAGTAGACTTGTCTAAAGGAATGGTGTCGGAAGGTTCCTGGACACCAGTTTCAGTAGGTAATTCAATAACCGTCTCGGCCAGGGCCTCCGGGGCCGAGGTAGTCGGTTGTGCGGTTTCGGTAATCAGAAGTACCAAGGACTCGGTATCAGCCGCGACCGAGACATTCGCGGTAGGCCTGACCGTGGTTTCAGCCGAAACCGCGGCCCGCGTGTGTCGGTCCTTGTCCTTCCGTTTCTTAACTAAATGCGAAGTCGGAGTCTCCGACAGCATCTTGTAAGCAAAACTAGCCCCAAAGAATTCCTCTGCAAACTCCGCCGGACGTCGTTAAGAGTTCGTCGGTTGAAAGAAGCACGGGCTGAACAGGCCGAGACGTCGTGGTCTGGGCCTAGGCAGGGGAGGCAGTAAGAGTGGAAATCCTTATGAGGTATTTGTTTCCCACAAGTTAAACAATTATTAACTTTATCTGACATCGGCTGAGGCAAGAAAGAGTCCCCAACGGGGTACTTAGCTTTTTCAAAGTCTTCGGTAGCTGAATCACAGGAGCTGGCCGACCGGCACTTGCGAACTGCTTCTGCTTCGGGCACCACGTGGCAAGAAAGACTGAGGAAAATGGCATCGGCTGATGCTTTTATACCCCAGATGCTCTGATGTCGGGGAAGTGCGACATCAGCCGAGGCCAGACCCAGACTTTGGAATCCGGCCGACCGAAGGGCTGCCTGAGGCAGGACAACCCATATGTGATGACTGCAGATGCATCCTTGAAGGACATCTTGCTGTTGCTTTTTATACATTATTTTATGCCTCTGTACAGCTTTTTATACACCTTGGTTTGTATTATGGACTTTCATTGATGTGTGTCTGAAATGGCTTGTTTCGAAGTTGACCACTGACAGTGATACCGTCCTATTACATTTTTCAGAAAAAAAACACACAAAGGGAGAAGATTTTCATCAGTTTAATCCATCCTGGTACCTCGGCTCATCACCTTCAAGGGATGAAAAAATACAAAATACTCACACATTAAATAGTGAATGAACATCCAAGTTCAATTGCATCCAATTATATTCAATTAACTTAATTACATACAATAAATATTTAAAGTGACTAGTGTCCCTATGTATATACATCCCATACAAAATACTTGAGTATGACATGCCAAGACTAAATCAAACCTGAACTATAAACTTTGAAAATTAAGAATAACTTATTGGTTTAAACCTCTAGGAAAAAAACAGTACTAAAATTAAAAATGTGTGTAGTTTCCAACAGGTTGTTTTCTGGCAAAATCCATGCCTGACCCCAAAATGGGTTGAGCCAATACACTAAAAAATAAAGAATCGCCATTTCCTGCATGCTTCTTAACAAAGTGATCAGCCATGGGACTATGGATTTAGCCCTTCTAATGTCCACCAGATCTTTCAGAATTCTCACCCTGACTTTCCTTTTGGTTTGACCAATGTACCAACTAACTATCACATCCACAGCCCAAGATGTATACCACCCCACAGGACTGACAATTAAATCTCTCATGTGATATGAATTTGACGCCATTAATCAAGGTGTCAGTTAAGTTCCTGATTTTATCACATAAATCACACCTACCACAAGGAAAGGATCCTAGGGGTCTACTACCAACAAATGACTGCACATGGGGACGATGCAAAAGTTCCTTCAAATTAAAAAAGCGTCTATAGGAAAAGGTCACATGCTCTGGGAATAATTTCCCCAAACTATCATCTGCAGTGATCATTGGCCATAAACTAAACACTACTTTCCTCAAAATTTCTGAGAAAGGGCTGAACCTCGTAACATAAAACAGTTTGTTATAAATATCCCCTTCCACTTTTTCACATCCTACTCTGTGATGCATCATAACACTGCCAACACCCTGATCAGGAAAACCTCCCTGATCTGACGAAACACCTTGATCAGAAAAAGTTAACCCACTAAGTAACCTCTTCTTAGCCTTAACTAGATTTTTTTTGGAATAACCACGCTGTACAAGTCTTTCCTCAACTTCAACTAAATGTCTGTCTTTGGATTCCATTTGTGAAGTGTTAAACCAAATTCTTCTAAGTTCCCCTTAGGGCAAAGCCTTGACAAGGTGGGGGGATGGATGCTAGATGCATGCAAAATGTTATTAACAGCAGTTTCCTTCCTAAAAGGAACATATTGAACATTAATTTTTAAGGTTTATAGTTCAGGTTTGATTTAGTCTTGGCATGTCATATTCAAGTATTTTGTATGGGATGTATATACATAGGGACACTGGTCACTTTAAATATTTATTTTATGTACTTACGTTAATTGAATGTAATTGGATGCAATTGAACTTGGTTGTTCATTCACTATTTAATGTGCGAGTATTTTGTATTTTTTCATCCCTTGAAGGCAATAAGCTGAGGTACCAGGATGGATTAAACTGGTGAAAATCTCCTTTGTGTTTTTTTCTGATTTGGATTTTGTTGTTTTTCCTATTACATCTTTCATCTCTGGTGTTAACCAAAACTGTGCATCATCACTGTACTGTCTTGCGTTTAATGGGAAATGGGTATTTATAATAGATTACATTACAGTGCAAAATAAGGCAAAAGCATCATTGGGCTATCATGTGCTTAGCAAAGGTACCCAAAGCATTTCAACAAAGTATGATTTGATTTACTATAAGTGCCCAAACTAAGCAAGCTGTATTTTGAGATTACATAGTGGTGCTGCGGTAGCGTTGTCGCCTCACAGCAAGATGTTGTCTCATTCGATTCTCAGCTAGAGCAACTTCTGTGTGGAGGCATGCGTGAATGGGCGTGCCTTCGTTGAAGGTTGTGCGTCAGGGCTGGTCACGTAAAAATCCACCACCAAACATTAGCGGACCGGAGTACCGCTGTGGCGACCCCTAACTGGGATAAGCCGAAAGACACAACATTCAGAGTAATGTGGGCTATGTAACATTGTGACTGTCACTGCATGGGGTGTTTTTATTCTTTTCAACAAACATATTACAGTTATTGCATTACACTCACTAATAACAATTAGGTGGCCATTAAGCATATTCTGTGGGTTTCTGTTTATAAATGTAAGTTCTATGAGGGGCATTTACCTATTTGAATGCAAGGTCATATGCAGAGCTCTACTAACTTTTGACAGTTTTCATGATGGTGGAATTGCTCTGATGTTCTTTGTTTAGTTCGCTGGTAATTAAAAGATGGCACTGCTGGCAAGAATAGGATTTTTCTTTTCAGCTATATTGAAATGGTTTCATTTTGTTAATGAATCAAAACACAAGGAATAGGGAACACCTAAGTAAGCTAGAATAAATAAGTTTTGAAACAAATGTGTGCGGAGGGGGTTCAGTGAAGTCAGTCCCAAAGTCTACTTGGGATATTTTCTGTCTTGTAAAGGAAACGATTTGTTATTTGGTTGGGGTTTACACTGACTTTTAAAGTAACTAGTGAGCGGTTACTGAGCTAACGAACACTGTGGCCAAAAACAACCACTGTGGCTAGAATGCTGACAGCTGTTGGGCCATAGCATACCAGCTTTTACATCAGCAAGACAATGCAAGAAATAAAACTACTGTGTATTCACTTAGTTGTCAGCTTTGTGGCCTGCCTAATCAGGATTTCCCTCATACCAACGTGATCTGCATTATGTTGCTTAGTTCTGTGACAGGATAATTCAGGGCACAGCTAGCTCCTTTGCATTTTTGAAAAAGAAGTGCCATTAAAATCGTTATTTAGTTTAATGTGTTAAAAGAGCACTCTTGATAATTAAAGATCTTAAAAGTAGGAAGATGAAAAAAACAATACATTAGAGACCCTATAATTTAAAAATGAATTCAATTCCTACAGTAGAAACTCTTGTAACAATTACATCTCTATATACAGTTATGCAGAGAAGTTGGATTGTTTGCCTGGCTGCTACTCAAATGTATCTTTAATGCTGGTGTTCATTCTCCCTGTAAGCAGCTTTGGTTTCTGTTTGACCTCTCTCACACTCTCTCTAGAACTCATTCTTTGCACCTCAGCCTGTTTTACTCTCTTGACTGCTTTCAGATATTTGACTTCCAGCTCCAGGGCTAGTTCTTTTCAGTTCAAGCTGCATTCTGAGATCATTTTGGGATGGACTGAGTAGTTTTTGTTACATGTTCTACACCCTACAGTCATAACCAGGCTCCCTCTCTCCGTGTTCAGTGAAACTTAATTGTATCCAGGGCAGCTATCTTCTTATCCATTGTCATAGCAGAATACTGTATTAATTTCCATGTGCATTATTTAGTCAACTGTAACACTGACCTTTTTAAAACTCTACAGAACACATCTTTGTGTGTTTTCTAACTACTTGTCTAAAACATAAAATAACTGCTTTAGCCACAAGTTTGTACATAATTTCTCTTGGCAAAACTATTTTGTAGGCTATACAAATTTAGTCCACACTATGATCACACTGCTGCAAAGCAAATGTATTTCACAAACAGTTTCAGAAATGTGCATACCTCTTACCCTCTTAGCACCAGAAATCTGGCTAAAGTCTAAAGTAATAGGGAGGGGGGACAATGGCCCAACAATAGGGACAAAATTTAAATATTGCTCTTATAAACTTAAAAATTTAAGAAAAAAACTGCAGACTTGTCTCACTCTTTGTGCAACTTTTGTAAAATTAAAAGGAAAACCACAAGTAATGGTGAGGCACTGTGTCACACAAAAAAGACTAATCCACTGGTTTAGCGCTTTCTGATGAAGGCCTAATTTTTGGGCTGAAAGCACTAAACCAGTGGATTAAAGTGGTTTTCCTTTTAAACTTAGAAATTTGTTAGAATAACACGGTTTGTGTTAGCATGCATTTTCTAAAGAATATGAAGCTTGAAACTCAAATGTTTGCAATTGTTTAGTGATTTCAGCCCTCAGCAATTAGCCAGAAAACCATAATTTTATGAGAAATAGACCAAAAATATGGACATTCTGCAAAAATCTGTGCAGTTGAGAGGTATGGAAATGTGTACTCAGTACCTCCATTTTCTGTGGTAGTCAATATTTACAGTCTTTTGATTTGTACCATTGCCATCAAATAATATGCAAGGATTAGCTGGCATGGTATGGTACATGTGCCTTTTGCCTCAGATAATCGCACACATCTGCAGCCCTCCAAATAAGCTTTACAATGACAAGTTGCATAGCAGAGTTATAATCACTAGCTCCCAATGATTTCACTGAAACTGCAACTTATCTTGGATTAAAAAAGTTCAGGGTTTTATTCATCTGAAATGAGACTTTTTACATAAATAACATTTATGATGTTTGTTGTCAAACGAAGGGCCTACTTCTACAAAATTTCAAAACTCATGAAATAAAATACACAATCGTAATACCGTATATGTTTGGAAACTGGAGTTAAGAAGGATTAGCTCATGGTTTCAAAGCAGAGACATTTGCTGAAGAGGTCCTGTTAAGGTTCTCTGCATGTTTGGGGTCTAACATCTATGCATAGACTGCTGCTTACTACAGCAGGCATATGCACAACTATTCCTGGAAAGGTTTATAAGCATACATTTTCTTTATCCTTTATGAATACTCATCCTTGTAAGTATTCACCACCTTAAATTCTTGACATAGAACTGTTAAACTTATCAACAAAGTTCAGTTTGTATTTATTTATTTTTATTTATTATTTTTATTTAACATTTGTTTACCAGGAAAGTCTGACTTGGAACAAAGACAATTTTCAGCGGAGGCCCAGGGAGAAATGCTCCAAATGCACGTCTTTGTAACATGGGAGTTATTTACACGTTACGTTATTGGGACATGATGAATGCATTGATATCGAAAGTACAAGAACCAATAACTTCATGTTCAGTCCTTTTTTCAGTGTCTCCATTTTATGAAAATGGTTACTTATGTATCAGACCAACCCTTTCCCCAACTCCTTCTGAAAGCATGAAGTACTGTAAAGATGATCACACCATCTCTCCCAGTCAACCCTCCAGACTGCTGGGTCTGTTTACAAAGCTGAATCAAGATTGATTAGAACAGAACAGCACTAGATTGATGACAGTTTCAAGATGAAGCATTTATAATGGCATACATATATTTACTTATGTAGTCCACTGTAGCCTTTTTTAAGCTTTTGTTTACCCTACTGCCTCTTGACCATCGGTCCTTCTATTGCATGTCAGGCCCATTTGCTCCCCTACACCAAGTTGGAAGATGACTTAAGACAAGCTGTTATTTATGAAACCATAAGGGGTTGTTCAGTTTCTCTTACTAACCATATGATGCTTGGCCAGTAACACAACCAAGGATCATCAAGCAATGGGCATCTGGAAGAGCTGCCACTCACTTTTGCAAGTGGCATATTCTTCAGGACTGCCCTTCTCGCCTGGAATCCTGCACAATGGTATGGTCTCTGGTCTCCACTGGGGAACTCCTCCAGGGAGGGGGTCACACACTTCCACACACTCCGTCAAAGAAGAGTGAGCTTGTATTGCCTCATCACTCACCCCGTCTCTACTGCCATCTCCAACAGGTGTCAGAACTGCTACTTAAACTCAGGTCACCTGGTTAATAGGGCTGTATCTTTCTATGCTGGGAAAGCTGGCTTGGAGCCCTCTGTAGCAATGTTGTTTGTTACAGAACAGGTTCATGATAAGAACATATTTATTTTCAGTTGGCAGTCACCTTAGGTCACTGCTGATTGATTCTTTAATGAAGAATGCTTATTTAAAGAGATCAAGCCACAGTCAATAAATGCCTGAGAAGAAAACATACTCAATGTTGGAAAAGCATAATTTATGTGTTAGTGCAATAAGACGTATTGTTCAAAACAGCAGCAGTTAAGATATTCCACGAATGATGTTCCAGGCTATAACAACTTCAGAGTGATCCTCTACCCCATGTTGTTGAACAGCTATGAAGGATAAATAAACCCAATGAAATGCACATAGGTCAGGATTTAAAGAAAAATAAAACCATTGTCCTTTAGGGTCCAATTCTATTCGCGGGAGAAAAAAAAACAAGGCAAAAGTGACTACATTCATCTGTGGCACTCATGATAGCAAAATATTTTAATGTGAAGAATTAGTAATGACGCACACATTCTCAAAACACGCAGGTTGAACATGTGATACCCATATACTGCTTAGTATTACAGAGTTATGTTAACAGTCTCATCTGGTTTTCGTTTCACATTTTTATAACTAATTTAATCACAATGTGCATATAGCTTGAACTCAAAAGCTGCATCTGTGTTGGAGGAATTCATTGTCATAAAAATGTTTATAACATACTGAGCCAGCATCCTCAAGGGTGCAGTCCTGTAATATTCCAGCAGATGACACCAACAATCTGCTGGTTCATCAATGAATCTGATTTTTGCAGCCCGTGTTGTAATTGCTGCTTACAGTGGAACAATGTCATCATAAGAATCCCGTAATTCAAGATGTTGCCCTCCTTATCAATTTACAGAACTAATTCCTGTATGAAGAATGCTTATTTTATAAGCTGATCACAGACACTGCTACAGTACTTGTCAATAAATCTAAACTGAGAACATTGCCTGTGTGCCAAGGACTATTAAAACAAACTGTGGCAAGAAACAGCAGTCTGGTGTTCACTTTGTAGACCTCACTGTTCCCCTCTGCTCTGCTGAACACTTTCGGAAAATACATAAATGAAATTGAATCTACATGTGCGAGTATTTTACGATGGGTTGAAACATTTTTTTCTTTGGAGGTCCCAGACAATTCAGGACAGGAACAAGAAGTCTGAATAGTAGTCCACATGACTGTGGTATTTTAAATTATTTCAATATAGAAGTGAGTAAAACCGAAAGGGATAGGTTTATGGGAATTTACAGGAATACCAAGCTGCTTGTCTTTAGGTACCAAACAAGAAAGGACAATGACAATGACTACAGCTTGAACTAAAAAGTTAGCCGATAGAAAATAAAGCAGTAATGGCTAATGATAACACATTTCATACACTCAGACTGATACTAGTAAGGAGAGAGAGGTGGAGTAAAGCAAAAAAGCTATTCTAGATGGAGTGGAAACAGAATGATAGCATGAATATAATGACAAATGTGCAATTTTATTATTAACAGACTCTCCGCTACACAGACTATACCTATATAATGTAATATATATAAACTAATTTTCATCAGAGGGAGACATAACTTGGAAATGGTTAATAACAGTACATCTGTTAAAATAAAACAAAAGCATACACAAACTTAAAACTCATATGTTTTAAGGAGCTAATATTCAAGCTACATGTCAAGCCTGATATGAACAGAAAACACAGTTTAACACTAGCCTTTGATACAAGTTTATAGGTAAGTGCTAGGCTATCTGCCCAAGGGCATTTATAAGCCTAGCCAGAATGTGTTGGCTTTCGCCACCCCCTAAGATTAGTTCCCTGTGCCTCTGTCCAGCAGAGCCATTAGTTCCCTGCGCCATTGTCCAGCAAAGCCACTGCAGTGATACCGGGGTAAATTTTCTGTTTCCCATCCACCCATCAAGGTTTCTCTTGAAGAGTGTTAGTGAGGGGCTCTGCCTGATGTAATATTGGAATCCTGTTCCAAAGCATGGGGGAGTCTCTGGGATAGGAATCTATCCCTCCAGCATGTCCTATTTATCATTGTGGTGAGGTTTATATCTCTAGAGCATGTGGCTCTTCAGGATTTGTTTTTTTTTAGGTGGAGCATGTCCATTAATTCTGGGTTGGACATGGCCTTGTATGTCAGGCAGAGATCACCTCTGAGTAAGTGGTATGTAATGGAGTACAGCTGAAGTTTCTTGAGTCGGGCTGCACAGGGCATCTGTTTGAGGCCAGTAATCCTCTTGGTGAGGTACTTTTGTGGTCTTTCCAGCTATTGCAGTATGATGCAAAATACATTCTGTTACACTACATGCTGTTATCTTAAAGAAACAGACTGCTAGGGTTAAATTTCATTCACATGTGCACAAGGTTTCTATAATGCCAGTGGAAAAGTAAAGTCTCTCCCATTAACTCAGATAAGTTTCTTTTGCTATTCATTTTCAAGATATTAGTCCACATTAGGAATATGAGTTGTAGGTCTTCCAAGAAAGCATTGGAAGCAGAGCATAAATAACACTAATGACTTTAACAACAAAAACTAGTACTCAAGTAAATTGACAGGTCTCTTCAATGAAGGAATAGTAGTTTAGTAAGACTGGACATTAAAAGGTTATGCATTGCTTGTGCCATATTTATTCATTCTGTGATTACCCAAATAATCCAGTACAGGGTTGGCTTAAGAGATGGACCCCTATGGGCACAAGACATAGTAACTCATCTTAAATGGGATGCCAGTGATATACATGCATATATGCGCATACGCGAACACACACACACGGATACAGAGGACTGGCAAATTGACATAGGCAGAATGTGCAGGCACACAGAAATCACGACAGATAAAACAGAGGTAGAGAACCAAGCACTATGAGCTAGCAATTCTAACTACTGCATCACTGCATTAGAGCTATGACTATCGTAAATGCTGATCACCTCTGGTGCTGATCCAGGGTTGAGTTACAGAAGCTACCATATAACAATCAACAAGCAAACACTACCTAGCAGAGAGATATGATGGCATAATGAGAGAAAAAAGAATGATCAGCTTCTGTGACAATGTTAAAGATTCGCTCAGTTGTGACTGAATAGACATTTAGAATGCTTTGAGTAAATGGTTGTTGTGACACCCCACCACTGGCCCAGTAATCAAGGAGCCTCATTCCTCACCACTGGCAACAGTGGGGAGAAGTACACACTGGGAGGATGACAAGTACATACACACAGTATTTCCAGATGCAGCTCTCTGCATCAAATGCAATTTCCCTTAAGAGCACACACAGACCACAGTCAGTCTGGGGCTGGTTTCTCTCTCCTTCTCCAGATCCCCAATAAGACTGTTCACTGGCACAGCTATAGAGTTGAGATCTCAGATGAGTGACCAAGCCAAGGCCACCAGCACCCTTTCTGTCCAACCAGTGTTTCATGTCCCTGTCCAAGTAGCTGACACACACTCTTTAAGGTTTGATTTATACGCATACACACACCTGGGAAAGGCTGGCACAGGTTTACTAGCTTTGCCCCTTCTGCCCAGACTGTAAGGTAGTTATTACTGCCACCACTCACTCCTTATCAGCTACTTTAAGGCCCTTAACAAAGGTTGTCTAATCTTACTGTGTAATGTTACTATCAATACAAATGGTAGTCTGACCAAGAGCAAGGCTATTAGGAGTGTACCGCAGTGTCACCAAATAAATATGCAAGTACTCTCAGAACTTAAATATGTCTCATAAATAACAGCCACAATGACATGTTTAAATATATTTAATAATAAATTATAAAAGAAGAAGAAAATACTCAGCAAATAATCACAGTTAAGTCAGAGTTCAAAATCAGAAGACATATTTAAAACAACATTGCAGGACAGTCTCAAATAAATAAAGAAAACATCTAAGCTGCACTTCACTATATTCCTGACTGTATCTAAAAGAATTATACTGTACCCTGGTACACTTACTCATAGCAAAGCAGACGTGTGGTGAATGGATCTTGTCAGGTCAAAGACAAAATATAGAATGCCCTGTCTTAAATTAATATCTAAAATATTACTGCTGGGTTAGCTTGCAGGTCATCTGACTTTAGTTCCCAAGCTAAACCCTCATTGCTAGAAAATGCCAGCCTTTAGCATCTACTTAGTCCTCAGATCTTTCCAGCTGCTGGAAGACATAAAACACTAAAACACTTACAAGACAATGCAGAAGGCTCCCTAGTTTTAGATATCCTGCCTTCTTGCTGCACTGAAACCATATGTTATGGTGCAGTTATAAAATAATTTAATTTCAACTATTTTTCTGAAGTTTTGCAAGTTAACCTTCTAAGTGCCAGCTCCCACTATTAAAACATGTACATTTACACAGTTACAATAGTTTATATACATTTCTGTTCTTTTCCAGTAGGGTAAACTGTGGATACATCTTTAAGCTCAGTACTTTACAAACCCTTTCAGCACACACTTCTGCACCAGCAGTTTGATATACAGACAACATACAGTTCTAATACATTTGTAACACAAGCATATGAATCATGTTGATATTCAAGGATGACATGATTATTTACAAAATTCCAGCTAGCTGTGCTGGCAGTACCTCCTTTTGTCACAGTTGTGTAAATCATTTATAAGCTTACAAGAGGCAAACAGGAATTTGTCTGAAGCAAAGCACCCTTACTGTATTAACAAATCTGTTTACTAGGAATGAATATATAGACTGCGTGTGTGTAACAAGTGCATCAATGCTGCTTCTGCATCTGAAGTTCTAATCTGCTCCAACTATAATATCAGCAAAGTACTGTAACAACTTTCCACCTACAGTATACAAGTAGTACAGAATGGAGAAAAAAAAAGAAAAAAAACTTGGTCAACATACTCAACAAAGTACTTAAACCAACCTCAATAAATTGTTCTGTTCCTTTTTTCAACATTGTTAGTTGTGAACTGACATTATAAAACAAAAAATATATTCTCGGCTTCCTGGCCTGAGGGCAGGTTAAGCAGTGTCTGTCAAGAAATATATGTTTTGTTTTTTTGTTTTTTTTTTGGTTCAGTGATTTGAATTTTGGGGGAAAAACACTTGTCATAAAAAAAAATAACTGCCTGGTAGTCTAATCGCTACCGAATAAATTGACATGGCAGCAAACCTGTTTTGAACCCAACTGCACAAGTGCTCCTTAATTAATGCCTACAAACACAGCAGGTCAGCTGAATCGTCTTTCTCTGTCCTACATGTGAAAAGAAATATCATTGCAATGAGCTGACCTACTTTGCCTCATAATCAAACTACAAGAAAGCCAAGTGCTTTATTTGTTTATTGTTAATTACTAGCTGGTAAACAGAAATTAAGAGGGTTTCCAATTAGCTTCTGCAGCTACTTGATGACAGCAATCAGGCTGGAAACAGGAAGTGTATGTCTGTGTACATGTGGGTGGGGGACTGTACATGAGAAGGATAAGGCAATAACCATTTTACATCTGAAAAGGAAAACTGACACACAGCTGAGTCAACATCATGTGCAACAACACTGGATATGCCTGTGTTTACACTAATGTTTATGCGCATGGAACTGTAAATATGCTGTGAGTTTATGGCAGCATACAAGTTTGAAACAATCAGCAGAAAGATTATTACAGAAAATTTAGAATGGATTTCATGCACTGAAAGTCAGTTGGATGCAGACTGCAATAAAATTATCCTTACCGTGATATGTTCAACTAAATATTCAGAGGGATAACTAGAGCAGTGCAAAGGGGCAGCTATCCTGGGCGTCATTTGTTGCAGGGCATGATTGACAGATGACAATGGTGTGTAAGTGTAGCACTGGCATTGATTTAAAAACTGGAGGGTGTTAGCATGGCTTCTTAAATGAATGGTGGTGCCAGTGTCACGCTATTAGTAGGGCTGTGTGTAAGTGTAATTGCACAAATGTTTGTTACAGCTCACAGCAGAGATTAGTCAGTATGTATATATGTATGTATCTATGTATTTATTTATTGTGGCTTGAGGGAATATCAGTTTTGGAAATGCCAAATGACATAGCTGCAACTCTATAAATATTCTAACTCTATCAAATGGACATGTAATCAAGCTGAGAAGCTGAGTATAAGACATTTGTAAGGGGCATAGAAATTAAATCCTACATTTAAATTAAGTTTCACAAACTGGAGGAAGATATGATAAAATGCAAGACATCATAGTTCTGTAAAATCTTAACATAACCACAGATATCCTTCTCTCGTATATGTTGCAGCATTCATAACATGACTTAGAGTGTGCCTCCTCGTACATCCAGCCAGTATACCAAAGTCTAGATGCTACTGTAAGGTACATGCGATGCCGCACATATGTTAGCATACATCGGCCATAAAGAAACATCGGGTATAAAGCAGAAGTCAGCACGTAGCTACCTCAGAACTGAATGGGGTAAAGCACCAGCCTGATAAAGTGAGAAAACGTGTAACCAGGAACCAGGCAAGCATCAGGTGGAAGGCAGGGGGGGCAATACTGCAGTATATAGAAGGACATCTATGGTTACGGTAAGATTTTACACAATTATTTTATGTCCTTCTATTCATATGCTACAGTATTCATAACATGAGTTAGAATGCCAAAGGTCATGCAAAGGAGGAACTGGGAGGTTGAGCAGAACATTTTTCCACAAAGCTATGGAGAATAGCTCTGGCAAACCCGGGCCTGGACCTGGAAATTACATCCAGTTTACAGTGCTTGATGAAAACATGAAAAGAGGACCAGGTAGCTGCCTCCAAGATATAGGCTGTGTCCAATCCTTTAAAGAAGACCTCAGAGGAGGACACTGCCCTCGTGGAATGTGCCCTAACAGGTGAGGAAAGATCCTTTCCATTGGCTGAGTAACAGAAGGAGATGGTTTTAGAAATCCAAGAAGAAATAGTTTGCTTGGAAACAGGTTGGCCCAGGGCCCTTGGGTGATAGGAAACAATCTCTCGGATTTATGGATAGGCTTAAGTTTGCTCTAGTAGTATCTGAGTTGCCTATGTACATCCAAAGTGTGAAGAATCCTCTCACTACAGGATTGGGGGGGGGGGGAGGTAGGGAGATTGATAGCCTGATTCAGGGATAACTCATTAACCACCTTGGCCATAAAGGTTGGGTTAGTCCGAAGAGAAATATTGTGAATGGAGAGGAGGCCATAAGGTCCTGCAGTTCAGAGACCCTTCTGCCAGAGGTAATTGCCACTAGAAGAACTGTTTTTCATGTAAAACGTTGCAGTGAAAATTACATTGCTGGTTCAGAGCGGGCTAGGGAAAGTTTCTCCAAGACAAAACTGAGATCCCAGGAGGAGGCACTGGTTTCCTTGGTTGTCTAATGTGAAGGACGCCTTTTAGGAACAGCTTGACTTCCAGCCTGGAAGCTAAAAAAAAAGGGACATTGGTAGGCATGCAGAGATGGCAGAAAGATGAGCCTTGACTGAAGAATAAGACAAGCCACTTTTCATCAATTCACACAGATAGGACAAAGCCACTGGGACCTCTACTGACAGTGGTTGTAAGTGCTTTTTAGGCACCAGATGGAAAACCTCTTCCATTTGGAAACATAAGATTTCCTAGTAGTGTGTTTTCTGGCCTCCTGCAGAACTTGCACTTCCTCTGCACATCCTCAGAATAAAGGTGTCTGAAGGGGATTAAAGCCCTATTTCTCACAGTGTCAAGGTTAGGGTTGACATCTGTGGATGTACTAGAGTTCCCTTGTCCTGAGCGAGTAGGTTCATCCTGTGGGGTAACTTGTGGTGATTGCCTTTGGCTAAATGTAGGAGGAGGGGGAACCAATACTGTCTTGGCCAAAAGGGGGTCACCAGCAAGATATTTGGCTCTTCCTGCTGAATTTTCAGTAGGACCTCCTGGATAAGAGGGAAGGGGGGAAATGAGTACAGAACATCCCCTTTCATGAAAAGGATAGTGCGTCCACCTTCCATGCCCCGGGATGTGGTATCCTGGCACAATACTTAGGAAGATGTCTGCTCATGGGGTAGGCAAAAAGATCTGTCTGAGGAATACCCCAATGATGGACCAGCAGAAACACATCTCTGTTTAACATCCACTCATGGGATTGAGTCGTGGACCTTCTTATAGTGTCTGCCTTCACATTCTGCACTGAGGGAATGTAAATAGCCTGAAGAGAAACCTGACCCTGTTGGGCTAGCTCCCAGGCATATAATATTAGTCTGCAGAGGATATAGGACTTTGTCCCACCTCTCACTTTTTGACGTACCAGAGGACTGTGGTATTGTCTGTAAACCATATTAAAACCCCTGGTGAAATCCTGGATTTGAAGATTTTCAGTGCAAAGATCAAAGCTCTCATTTCTTTTATGTTGATGTGCTCCTTTGTCTGAGGTGGGGAGCACTAGTCCATTGCCTGAGGTGTGGAGCACTAGTCCATGACCTTCTGGTGTCCCAGAGTTGCACCCGAGCCTGTGTCGGATGCATCCTTGTACACAACCTGGGTGGGTGGAAGAGGTTGAAGGGGTAGGCCTGGGTTTCTGGAGGTCTGTAGAATCCACCACTCTTAACTCCTTCTTCAGACAGGGTAGGAGAGGAAAAGCAAATTCCAGAGGGTGAGAGTGTTGCTTCCAAACTGTTCTCAGGAATCACTGAAATTTCCTCATATGCAGTCTGGCAAAAGGAAGTACTGGCATAGCTGAGGCCATGAATCCCAGGAGGTGCAGGAAAGTACAGTTGTGTACACTTACCATAAATGTAGATGTTCAAGTGTATTCACTGCTGCAGTCATTATATTTGGGTAATCTGCTGGCAGGTTGCCCTCAGTCGGCCTGAATAACAAAGTCTTGGGTCCTGCATCGGTTGCTGTCTCCTCTTCCATGATGTCAGGTCGTCAGGGGTATAAAACATGCAGCCAATGCCATTTTAATCAGTTTTTCTTGCCCCAGATGTCAGGTGCCCCCCAAATGGGGAGCAAAAATATATCTATAAACTGTAAATATATAAATGCACCTTAGAAACATAAAATTTACCTTCAACTAAAAGCAAATACAGCACAAAGAGTATAGTGAAGGAAAGAAAAGGTATAGAAAGAGGGCTGGTGGGTGGGTAACCCGGACTGCAACAGTGAATACACTCGAACATCTACATTTATGGTAAGTGTACACAACTGTACTATGTCCTTCGTGTTTCAATGTTCCAGTCATTACATTTGGGTAGAATCCCAAAGCTATGGATGGGATGATGGAACTAAACAGCATTAGGAGCAGCTATAAGGCCCTGCAGGACTGCAGCGGCAAAGCCTGCCCTGGATTTAGAAAAGAGATGTAAATGATAATGCTTTGTGAATGTATGAACTGAGCTCCAAATAGCAGCTTCTAGAATGTCTCTGGTAGGGACTCCTCTGAGAAAAGCTGCTGAAGTAGAGGCAGCCCTAGTGGAATGGGATCTGTTCCCCTTGGGCACAGGTTTACCATGGTGCAAGTAGCAGAAACTAATGCAATGGCTTATCCACTTAGAAATAGTCTGCTTTGATATAGCCTTCCCCTCTGATCCTGCAGCAAATGCTACCAGTAGATGATCAGACTTTATTAGAGATTTTGTCCTGTTTAAGTAGAATCTTAGTTGTCTGTGTACATCCAATGAATGCAGAATCTGCTCCCCCTTGTTCTGCGGATTTGGGAAAAAAGTTGGCAGGTGAATGGTCTGGTTGAGAGCCACACTGGATACCACCTTAGGCATAAAAGAAGGATTGGTCCTGAGGGCCACCCTGTCCGGGTAAAAAATAATGAAAGGCCCCACTGCCATGAGAGCTTGTAGTTCTGAAACCCTTCTAGCTGAAGTGACTGCCAAAAGAAAAGCTGTCTTCCAAGAAAGAAAAATTATATCCGCAGTAGCTACTGGTTCAAAAGGAGGCAGGGTGAGTTTTTCCAGCACAAAACTGAGGTCCCATGCGGGAGTTGGCGCTCTCCTGAGAGGCCTTACATTTTTGGCCCCTCTGAGATACTATTTTAGCAGTGGATGAGAAAAGATGGGAGGCTCAGCAGAGATGGCAGAGGCATGGATTTTTATTGAAGAAAAAGATAGGCCCTTGTCAAGCATTCTCAGTTAAGTACTGTAAAATCTGAGGAATAGTGGGCTTTGCTGGGTCTATTCCCTGTGCTTGGTTCCAAGCACAGAATCTCTTCCATTTATCAGCATAAGATTTTCTAGTACTAGGCCTTCTGGCTTCCAAAATGACATCCATCACAGGTTTACTGAAAGTTGTGGTTTGAATAATTAGTTGTTTAGCCATGCTGCAAGATTCAGAGTTTGGAGCTCAGTGTGCAGAATATGATAGTTCTGCTGAGACAATAGATGAGGTGTTTGAGGCAAGTACCACGGAGGAAGGTATGACATGTTCCTTAGAAGCGGGTACCAGTGTTGGCAAGGCCAGTCCAGAGCAATTAGAATCATTTTTGTTTTTTTCCTGTCTGACTTTTAGTAAGACCTTGGAGAGTAGAGGCAGAGGGGGAAAGGCATAGACTGATAGGTTTTTCCAGCTAAAGTAGAGCATCCACTTTCCATGCTTTTTTGTGATGAGTTCTTGTGCAGAATTTGTCCAACTGATAGTTTTGGGGAGAGGCAAATAGATCTATATCTGGGCTTCCCCATTTCTGTGTTAACATGCTGAAGATTTGTGGATCCAGTTTCCATTCGTGCAGGTCCATAAGATTTCTGCTTAGGTCGTCTTTCCAGAGTATTTTGCTTTCCTGGCATGAATTGAGCTTGAAGATGAATCTGGTAAGTCAAGGCTGTGTTCCACAAGGCCATGGCTAGTCTGCAAAGGGGGTAGGAATGGGTACCCCCCTGCTTGCTTATGTACCACATAACTGTGGTGTTATCCATCTTTATCAGTAGTTGTCCTGGATGAAGTAAGTCCTTGAAGGCTGTCAGGGCATTCTGAACAGCTAGCATTTCTTTCTGGTTGATACGTAGATGCATTTGGTTTGGGATCCATTTGCCCTGAATGCATCTCCCTGCCAGGTGGGCCCCCCAAGCATAGTCTGATGCATCTGTAGTTAGGGTTTGGGTGGCAGGGGGTAGAGTGAATGACAGTCCCTTGTTTTGATGACATGTCTCTGCCCACCAAATTAACTCCTGTTGTAGGCAGGGAATGAGAGGAATCACTGTTTCCAGGCTGTGACAATGTTGACTCCATAAACTTTTTAGGTACCATTGAAGTTTCCTCATATGCAGTCTCGCATATGGAATTAGTAGAATGCAGGATGCCATGAACCCCAAAGCCTGCAGAATTTGTCTTGCAGATAACTGGGTTTTTGTTGCCATTTGTTTGAAGTATGTTGTCAATTGCATTTGTTTGTCTGACGTGAGGTAAGTCATCTGGGCAGTTGTATTCAAGCTTGCACCCAGGAATGTAATTATTTGAGAGGGTACCAGTTGTGATTTCTTTTCATTTATGGTGTACCGTAAGCATGCTAGAAGCCTTTTTACAAATGCCAGATGTTGAAGAGTGTCCTTGTCCTCTGCCTGAATGAGACAATCGTCCAGATAAGGATACATTTGAATGTTTCTTTGTCTGCAGAATGGAATTACTGGTGCCAGGCACTTTGTAAAGACCCTGGGTGCAGCAGATAAGCCAAATGGCAGTGCAGAGAATTGGTAATGCACAAAACCTGCTTTGAAGCAGAGGTATCTTCTGCAAGATTCCCTTATTGGGATATGCAGATATGCCTCTTTTAAGTCTAGAGTTGCTAACCAGGCATTCTTGCCTAACATAGGCAGTAGCTGTTGTAAAGTCAGCATTTTGAATTTTGGAATGTCCAGGAACGTGTTCAGAATCAGTAAGTCCAGTATTGGACGCCATGATTTGTCTTTTCTGGGTACCAGGAAAAGTCTTGAATAAAACCCTTGTCCTTTTTCCTTTTCTGGTACCGGTTGAATAGCCCCCATATCCATGAGGGACATGACTTGTTTCTGGGCCTCTGCCCACTGGTTTTGTGGCAGATCTGGCCATCCGTTTGAAACTGGCAAAGTATGGAAATAAAATCTGTACCCCTGGGATACTATGTTTAATACCCACTTGTTCTGGGTAATTAACTGCCAATTTTGAGCATGAAGTGCTAGTTTTCCCCCCAAGGGGGCTGCCAAAAGATAAGTGCTTGGAGATGGTAGAGGAAAGTCACTGAGACTGCTTACTGTAGGGTTGTGCTTTGTTACCTCCAGATTTGGAGGTGGAGGCACCCCATTGCTTTGACGTGTAAGATCCCTGTGATTGATATCTGGAGCCTTTAGAGCACCTGGGTTTGCCCTGAGTGGCTCTGTTGGACACAGGAAAGGACCAATTCTTAGTAGGCCCGTGCCTATTGAACCTAGGTGGCTGCACTTGCAAGAAATCTTTTACAGTTTGCATAGATTTAGCTTTGTCTTCCATTTTCTTTAAAACCTCTTCTGCCTTGTTACCAAACAGACTATCATGCTGTAAAGGGGCATCCAACAATTTAGCTTTAACATGATCAGGCAGACTTTGCTCCTTGAGCCAGGCATGCCTTTTTATCACAGATCCGGTTACGGCGGCCCTGCAAGAGGTCTCCAAGGAATCAAAACCACATTGCAAAGTATGCTTTCCAACCTGTTCTGCTGAATGCAATAAATCCTGTAACTCTTTATTTTCCACACAATCAGAAATCAACATCATTTTCTGTTTTAGTAAGCCCATAACATGCTGTTGATATTTAAGCATATCAAAATGGCAATTTAAAGCCCTGATTGCCAAGGTTGCAGACGTATAAACCTTCTTAACCCATCTATCCAGCACCCTGGAATCTCTATCATAAGGGGTAGGACTTTTGGCTATAGAAGCCTTAACACCCTTGGGACCCTGAGAAATAATCTCAGGATCAGCAGCATGATTTTTGAAAAGAAATTAGTGGGAGACAGGAACCCATTAATAACTGTCTGGCTTACTAGGAGCTGGAAGCAGGGAATCAGGAGCCATGCTTGATTCCGAGAACACACCATCAACAATATCTAATACAGGAGGTAAAGCCAAAGGCCTATGCTGAGGAAGGAGAAGGAAATCCCTAAGCCTCTTTTTTGATTCAGAGAAGTCCTGACTCTCCCAGTGAAAATGTTCCCTTAAAGTATGCAAAGTCTCTCCAAAAGGGTAATCCTCAGGAGGAGATGCAGATGGGATGGATTCCTCTGCATCAGAATTCTCATAAGGTGGAATAGGAAATTCCTTATCAGAAGAGGAATCAGAAGAAATGAAAACCTGATCTGTAGATTCATAATTAGTGCCTTGCCTAGGCCTCTTAGCAGTATATGTGTGTGTGTGTGTGTGAGTGTGTGTGTGGGGGGGGGGGTTGGGAACCCCTGATCAAGGTAATTAAATCCTCAGCCATTTTGATAATTTGTTTTTTAGGCATAGGGGCCTGAGCATGTGGCTCATGCGTCGGTTTTTTAGACATAGATGTTATTTTTTACCTTGTTTTTGTTGATGGCGTCGGTTTAATATAAAAATGTTGAGGCCTGAAAACACCCTCAGAAGCTGGTGCCTGCTCAGCGGCTCCAGACCCATCCAAGGGAGAGACATCCACAGGTTCAATACTTTGCGAATCTCACGGCATACTGGACTCCGAATGGGTCTCGGCAGAGGCCTATGACTCAAAAGTAGCGGGTATCAGGGGCTGCAAAAGCGCCTCACTGAGTACCGGTGAACTGGCGACTGGCTTAGAAGCTTCGTCGTCAGTTTTGGACCTCGACGGTCTGTCTCTGTCTTTTTCCTTGCATTTTTTGTGAACTCCGGTAGTCGGATTGCTAACCGACGACATTTCAGGGTAGTTAAATCTTGAACCAAAATATTTGGAAGCAAAAATAGACTGATGCTTAATAGTGCATTGGTTAAATTTAGCACAAAACCGACAGTAAGGTACATTGTGATCAGGGCCTAGGCAAGGAATACAGTACAAATGAAAATCCTTATGAGGTATTTGCTTCCCACAAGTAATGCAATTATTCACTTTTATTGACATCGGTAAGGAGCAAGAAAAAGTTTCCCCAACGGGATACTTACCTTTAGTTTGAAGACTTTGGTTCTGAAACTCGAAAACAAAAATTTCAGGAGTCGGCCGACCTGCACTTGCAAACTGCTTCTGCTTCGGGCACTGCGAGGCAAGAAAGACTGATTAAAACGGCGTCGGCTGCAAGTTTTATACCCCCGACGACCTGATGCCATGGAAGAGGAGACAGCAACCGATGCAGGACTCAAGACTTTGTTATTCAGGCTGACTGAGGGCAACCTGCCAGCAGATTACCCAAATGTAATGACTGCAACAGTGAAACACGAAGAACATCTCCTGGGCAGTCAGAGACAGAAGGGGTAGTAGGTCCTGGAAAAAGGGGGTAAGGGACAGGATCTTTTCAGAAGGTAAACAATCTGTTATTCTGCTTGTTAGAATCCTGCACCCCAGGAAGACATGATATGGGGAAGGGATCAGGGAAGACTTTTGAAGGTTCATAGTAAATCCTAGGCGTTTCAGAAGGGATATTGTGCAGGAAAAATTGTCCAGAAGGTTTTCTGCAGATGGAGCCTGAAGAAGCAGGTCGACTAAGTATGGAAATATCTATATGCCCTGTAGCCTGCAGTAGGCTATGACGGGGCTAAACATTTTGTGAATTCCCTCACTGTTGTAGATAGACCAATGGGGAAGGCACAGAACTCAAAATGAGAGGAAGCAACAGTAAAGTGAAGAAATCTCCTGAACCAGTGGTGAACGGCGATGTGAAGATAAACATCTGTTATGTCCAATGACACCATGAAGGCCTGGGGAAGGAGAAGAGTAGGCAGAGTCAACATTCAAAAGGTGGAGACTTTCAGAAAGGTGTTTAAATGGGAAAGGTCCAGAATGGGCCTCCAAGGGCCATCCTTTCTTGGGACCAGAAACATCCTGGAGTAAAATCCTTTTCACTTTTGAGAGGGTGGTAACTCCTGGATAGTGCCCTGAGAAAGAAGAGAGGAGAGGATTAGTGGGAAAAATTCCAATTGGTCTTGTGGAGGCTGTGGGATGCCCCTGAATGAGGGAGAGCTTTCCCATACCATTAAATAGCCTTGACAGATGATAGAAAGGACCTAAGAGTCCTGGGTTATCTGTTTCCAAGCTGGGAGGGAAAGAGAGAGGTGAAGGGAAAGATGAATCTAGGGACTGGTAGTCAAAGATTAAGAGGTTTGGCCTGAAAAGGCTGTTTCTGAGTGTGTGTGGAAGAAGTAGACTTAGAGGGAACCTATCTTCTAGTATCTCTCTTACCTTTGGATGGGAGATATTTAGTTACCTTCCTAACCTCCACTGAAAATGGACATGTATCCAGTTGGACCAGCCCGGTTAACAAATGTAAAATAAAATAAATAAAAATAAATAAAGGTGGCTCTGGCTGGGTAGTTTCTCTGGAAGTAGGAAACAGGAAAGACAAACATGTGTTTTAAGTCCTGGAGTTCCTTCCCCTTCTCCTGAAGAGTTTTAAAAAGCTCTGCTACTGCACTACCATATAGGGGTTTGTTGTCCAGAGTAGCATCCATAAGCTTAGCTTTGATATCATCAGGTAGTGGTTGTAGCCTAAGCCATGAATACCTTCTCAGGACCAACACCATAGCTGCAGCCCTAGCTGAGGGCTCCACAACATCATGGCTGCTTTTGATGGAGCGCCTGGTAAGCTGGGAGGAGGAATTAAGAATGTTGGAGTGTTTGGCTTTGGTGGGTAATTCCAGGAGCTCTGATAGCAGCTTCACTGCATTTGCTATAAGAGCCATGGAATATTTGGTCATGTGCATCTGATAGCTCATTGCCTTGAACCATCAAGGTTGCAGACGTATACACTTTTTTTGCCAGTCTCTCCATGACCCTGATATCCTTATTAAAGGGGAGCAGAGAGGTGGAAGGGAAAGACTTAGAAGCTTTATCTGCCTGCCACTGAAATTGTAGCTGGATCAGCCAAGGGCACTTTAAAATGGAATTTGCCACCCTCGGGCACCTTGTAAAATCTGTCTGGGTGTTTGGGAGATGAAGGCTGGGAATCTGGGCAATTGGAAGCTGCAGTGAAGGCATCCAAGAAGGACAGGAGGGATGGCTGATGGGTTAAGGGATTCCATCTGAAAAAGTTCACAGTACCTCTTCTGGATTTCAGAGACCTGGGAGCAATCCCAGTGAAAAAAGTCCTTCATCCTCAAGATAGTCTCCCCAAAGGAAATGCCCTCCCCAGGGGAATCTGTACCATTCGATTCCTCCTCTGGGGAGGCATATCCTAGAGGAGAGGCAATCTTAGTAGAGTAAGCCAGAGACTAATCCCCTGATGAATCCTCCTCCCCAGAAGAGACATCCCCTGAAGGCCTCTTCAAGGGTGTAGAAGGAGAAAAGGCCAGTGTAGAAATAGAAGGGGCTTAGGTTTGGTGAAGGGCCATGAAGGCATTTAAGAGGTCTTGGGTAAAGGCCTGCCAGTCAGGAGTTAGATCAGGAACCTGGCCCTGAGGAACCAGAGAAACATGTTTAGTTTTAAGTTTCTTCTTTGATACCTCAGGAGCCAGACAGTGAAAGGCTGATGGGCCTGATGTCTGGTGGCATTCCATTCCAGAATGTCCATGGGAACATCTTCGTGCACAACAATCTGAGTGATTGCACTCGGGCCTTCTGACATAACCAGCTGTGGTTCCCCCTGGCGCCCATATTGGATGCCTGTGAATCCCTCTGGGACATGCTTGCAGATTTCTTGATGGCTTCCACGGTGGTACCTGTCGAAGGAGGCTCTGCAGATTCTGAAGCAGCCTATGAGCCTTCATTAACCTCAGGAGGAACACCAGAAATAGAGGGAGCAGCAACTGGGTCAGGCCAAGGCTTCTTGGCCTTTTTGAGTAGGGGCTCATCTGAACGTCCCAACACAGGTTCCATATCTCAAGCGAAGCACTTAAAGTATTGATTTTTCTAGTATAACCGAAGGAAGGCTAGATGACTACAGAGGGTTTTTGGAACAAAAGCTTTACAAATAGCACAGGGGGTATGAAGGTGATCTGGGCCTATACAAAACAAACAAAGCTCATGGGAGTCTTTATGTGGAATCTGTCTTCCAAACTGACACTTGCCCTTCCTAGCTGACATGTACTCACTGCAAAAAAAAAAAAACACACAGTAGCCAAAAGGAATAAAGAAAAAGCTCCAATGGGGTACTTATCTGAAGCACAAATGTAACTTATCTGGCAGCAATGACTGGAACTGGCAATCAGACAGGCAGCAGAAAAGTTCTGTGGTAGGTATGTGCTGACATCCACTTTATACCTGACATCACTTTATGGCCAACATATGCAAATGATGTGCGGTGTCGCACGTACCTTACAGTAGCATCTAGACTTTGGTATACTGGCTGGACATACGAGTCAGCCAGAGGCGGACTCCCCCTCATGTAATGAATACTGCAGCATATGACTAGAAGGACATATAGGGGTTATTCACAAAGAAATAGTGCAGTGTGATGTGTGAAATAATGCAGTGAGCAGTGATGCACAAGGAGAGAGAAATTCAGGGACAAATAGCAGAATGGGAAAACAGCATGGTACACATCACATTCAAATGACCCTATGATGACATGTAGATAAATGTCTACATGCTAATGAGAACCTTTGCATATACAAATGAAAAGAAAACATGGAAGCATGATTCAGAAACAAATACAATTAATGCAATGAGGCACAGTGATCAGCTGTGTGAAAACCATTACTTTCCAATGTATGAGTGCACTGCTCATGCAAAGATGCTAGCAGAAACATCTGCTGCAGCTGGTCAGCATGTTAATGGCCTCACTGTGAGCTACTGTTCAACTGCTACATTGCAGAACAGTATAGCAGCGGCTAACATACCATCACTTCCATGACTATAACAATGTCAACCACTGCCAGGGATATCATACAGGAGTTAGTAGACGTGTGCCATCCTCACAAGAAATCAAGGGCTATACATAGTCTTTTTATCTCTGTGGGCATAAAGGCATGCATAGCATTAATTATCCCTGGTACGGGAACCTTTCTGCATCCAGTAGGGGATAAATAGGGAGTTTCACCTCTCAGATTGTACACCAGTCTCTTTGATGTAATTTTCTAGCATGTGGAGGACCGTATTTGGTTTCCATGAACAGCAGAGGAGAGAAGCACCACTCTGTGTGCATGTTACAGTATGGCCTGTCGACCTCAGGTATTGTGGGTCACTGACTGCACCCTTATTGCCATCAATGCCCCACCTGTTCCACATGAAATCAGCTATATCAACCATAAGGGCTTCAATTTCATCAATTTTCAGGTGATATGCAGGGCACAGAGTATTATGTACAATGTGTTTATACATTCAGGCAGTTGCCATGATTCCCTCATGTGTCACATATGTAACCTATAGCAGCATTTCACATGGAGTGACATTCCACAAGGTCATTTAGTTGGTAGAGCCACACACTGCCAATCACAGAGATCCTGATAGTCTGGTCTAATAACTGCAAGTAACTGATTGGTCATAAAGGAGTCCACTGTTTTGCGCTGCTGCTGATGGATCTGCCTTGAAACTGTGCTTGATGGCTCCCATTTGCAGTACACTGATAGTTGTGGAGATAACAGTATTATACCTCAATATCACAGATATGTAACATAATTGAACATGTGCTTGGAATGCTGAAGGCTCACTTCTGCTGCTTAGATACATTATGTGGTATGTTGCAATATGCTCTGGAGAGCTACAGCAAGAAATGTGTAGTATGTGCCATATTTCAAAACATGGTTCTGTGAAAACAGTTACAACATATGGGAATCGCAGCACTACCTGACATACCTGAGGCAGTACCGGAAGATGACTGTGGTGAGGAGTTGTTGATGAACCATCTGTGGCTGGACTCCATGTAAGAAAGTGTCAGGTAAAATACATTGTGGCACTGGAAAGACATGACATCTTGTCTAAAAATTATATTTCATTGTTTAGATTTTTAAACCTCCAGCAGGACTTGGATATCTCAGAGTGCTGAACTGGGAAAAGCAGATGGCCAAGAACCTGACATTTTATTATATTCTGAAATTGTTAATTAGCATAGAACAATGATCCCCCATTGGACCCATTTCAGTCTCAGGCCAGAGAAACACAATAGATACAAGACATTAAATACAGACAGAATGGCTAAATGCAGTAGAAACATACATTATATACAAAATGAATAGCACAGTTGGCATGAGGGTATAAAGGCAATGGATAAATGACATTTTATACAGAGTGATTAAAAAAATACAGTATATGCATGCATTGAATATAGAGTGGCATCAGATTTGACATCAGAATCAGAATCAGGCATGCTGAAAGAATCACAATCAAAAACGGAGGAAAACCAAGGTAAGAAGACAAAAGAAGGATATGATGAGGTTAAGTTAAATAATCAGAAAGACAACAGTTGCATTTTTCTAGTCTTGAAATGTGTTTTTATTTGTGAACAGAAAATGGGGTAAGATGAATGATCTTTAACAAAAGAAGGGACAGATTCCCTTAGCTTGGGACCAAATGGTGTGGGCAGCAAGGCATAGTTTGGGGAGTTTGGAAGAGAGAACACGATTGAGTGGTAAAGATATCCAAGTGACGACATCACCATCTAGAACCCTGTGAGCCACGCGTACTTCCTTCGTTGTGTAGTATTAATATATTAGCTAGTGTTTAAAGTTTCCACAAGCAAAATACCACTGAAATTAAGGCAATAGGCCAAAGTACATAAAACAGCTAAAAACAAATACAGACCGGTCTGACAAACTCAGGCAACACAGACTAACTTCAGTATCTCGTGAGAAGGATGCAATCCAAAGTTTCTGCTCTATGTTCTTGGAAATCTTACAGCATTAGGAGCTTATAATTCAAGTCAAACATTTAGTGTCAACCTGTATTCCCAGATCTCTGACTGGTTCATAGGTTGGTACTAGGCTATCGGCCCTATGGCCTATACAAGCCTAGCCATAACAATTCCCTGGATATTTCTTCCCACAATACTTACTTCCCTGGACCCCTGTCTAGCAGGGCAACTGACGTGACCCCCGAGGTCAATTTCCTATCTCCCATCCAATTGTCAAGGTTCCTTTTGAAGAGGGCCAAGGAGGCGCTCTGCTTGACATGTATGGGCAGTCTATTCCAGACTATGGGGAGTATCTGGGTCAGGAACCTATCCCTCCAGCATGTTTTGTTCATTGTGATGACAAGGTTTAGATCCCTGGAGCTTGTGGCTCTGAAGGATTGGGATGTATTTAAGGAGAGCATGTCCAACAGCTCAGGATTTGACATGGCCTTGTATGTTAAGCAGAAATCACCTCTGAGTAGACGATATGCCACAGAGTACAGCTGGAGGTCTTTTAGACAGTCAGCATACAGTATCTGTTTTAGGTCTGTGATTCTTTTAGTGAGGTATTTCTGTGGCCTTTACAGCTGTTGCAGATGTCGTGTGAGGTACATACCAAACTGGGTGTTGTACTCTATAATGGGTCTAATGAGGGATGAGTACAGTGGGACAATGACCTACTTTTTTCTGGATGAAAAGTCCTTAGTGATGAGGTGTGCCACATAAAAGGATTTCCTGACTGCTGTGGCGATGTGGTTATCGAAGGTGAGGCCACTGTCCACCTGTGTCCCTAAGTCTCTCATCACACTTTCGGTGTTTGGTGTACTGCCACCTATGTGGTAATTCACGGGTACATGTTTTTCCCAAATGGGATAACTATACATTTCTTGGCATTAAGCTTGAGCCCATGGCTCTGGCACCAAGCATCTGTTTCTGTAAGGCCCTTCTGTACAATATCCACATCATTTGGGGATTCAATAATGGCTCCCATTTTGCAGTCATCTGCGAACTTTGTTAGCCAGAGTCCCTTAGTGTTGGCCTGTACTTCAGAGAAGTAGACGCTAAAGAAGATCGGTCTCAGGATTGAACCCTGAGGAACTCCACTTGTCACCTGTCAGGTGCTAGATTTGGAGTCGGCTACATTTACAGTCTAGGTTCTGTCAGTAAGCCAGTTGCCAACCCACCGAGTGAAGTAGGGATTTATGCCCAGCTTAGTAAGTTTATCTATGATTCAAGAGTGGGGGATGGTGTCAAAGACGTTGGCCAGATCAAGGCAGGCTGTATGAACCACCTTGCCTTCATCACAGCTCTTGTGACTGACTCAAAGAAGTGAAAAA